>NC_073691.1:202583065-202735123 GCF_029784155.1 Uranotaenia lowii | reverse complement strand
TCAAGCGAGTTGAGAGGACAGCTTGTGATAAGAATGAATATCAAGCGAGTCAAGAGGACTGCTTGAAAATAATGATACACATTTCAAGTGAGTTGAGAGGACAGCTTGGAATTGGAAAGCGCGTTGAGAGGACAGCTTTGTATCTTGAAAAATTGTATAATTAAGCGTGTTGAGAGGACAGCTTAAGAATGTTATCAAATTTAAATCAAGCGAGTTGAGAGGACAGCTTGTGATAAAAATGAAAATCAAGTGAGTCAAGAGGACTGCTTGTATGTAAATGATACAAATTTCAAGTGAGTTGAGAGTGTTGAGAGGACAACTTAGGAATTCAGAACAGCTTTAGATGAAAATAGACAGCACAGCGAGTCGAAAGAACTGCTTGAATATAATGAAATGAATACCAAATGAATGGTGCTTTAAGAGGAAAGCCACATCCATCGAAATGAATAATCATGAATCAAGCTTAGGGGACAGCATGAGATATAAATAAATCATGGAGAGAGTTGAAGGGACAACAAAAAAGTTGGGAAAAGGTGAATCGAGAGAAGTTAATATGAACATGATTGAATTTCAATCTCTGCATGAGATCAATTCTAAATTAAGTAACGAGTTGAATGAGCTCAAATAGGAACAAGATTGGCCATGTTACGAACTAGGAAAATTCTTTGAAAATACTAATAAATTGACAGGACAACTTGAAATGGGAAAAAATTTGTGGAAAGAGGAATGATGGTAATAAAAGAGGATGTTTGAAGGGCAGCTTGTATTTAGTATACTAAAGGAAAAAAACCTTGCTGTTTTTTCTACTGGTTAAGAAAACATGCAATTTATAAATATAATTAAAGTTACATTACGCGAAACACAACATGACAAAATATTAATGAAAGCAAATCTTTCAGATGCTATGAGAGTTTCTCAAGACTGATCGCAAGAATATTGCGATTATATATCCTGAAGTTAGACTTCAACATCGAAAAGACTTCAACATTTGATCGAAATTTCGAACTTATTGGTTTTGTGCAATTAGCTTTCGGAGTTTCTTTAGCATGGATTTCAATATTCAAACTAGAATAAATAATGGAACGTATGATATATTATTTTCTCAGATCCACTAAACTCAGTTAAAATGTGAAACCGTTAAATGTTAACGCCAACTGAAAGATTACATGTTTACCGTGTATCCACGAGCTAATATCTCTTGTGCTTGGGGACCTTTTGTTTTCTGCAATATCTTAATTGTTGTTCCTATTTTGATATTGAATACATTTTTTTTGAAAGAATTTATCAACAGCTTGCTTGGAATAAACCTGGAATGATTCAAGGATGCATGCGTACCATCAATAATAACATTCATAAAAATAATTCATTTGCTTGTATTTATTTTTTATCTGAGACGTGGACTGTGACATTCTGACGAAGGTGTTAGTTGTTTTTGAATGGAAAGTTAGTCTTTTAGACAGTTAGAACAATTCTGTATGAAACACGCATACTTAGTATGATCTAATGTTCGAGAGATTTTTTTTTTATTTCAAAGTTTATGAAAAGAATTTATTCTTAAGTGGTTTCTTTGTAATTGTCCAATTTTTATTTTTGTTTGGGATAGGAGGGGGATGTGCGTATGGTTTATACCGAGACATCATGCTTGGTCATTCGCCTCGAGCGTGTGCGTCAGTCTGACGGTAAGACAGTGCGAGTGAAGAAGTCGGATGTAGCTCCCCCGGCCGAATGTGGTCCAGCGGCCCCCGAGTGTCGGTTCCGGACTGCGGACTGGTCTGCACAGTCAGCATCTTCATAAATAGTTTGATTAGGATGATGACATTTCATCCGAGCGTTTGCAACCATTTTTTTTACTAAATAGTTTCTGTAATCCTCATGAACTTATTCAAAGCATGTTTAATTTTGAGCTTTTCTGCTGTAAGTTGAGTTTTTCAAGTTATTGATACTTTACTTGAAGAGTGCTGAATTTCTGCTCAGTTCGAACCCCCTTTGCTACATGCATAAAATGTTACAAGACTTCCAAAAAACAACTCGTCGCAATGTCGTAATTATAATGCCACAAAAGAGTAATGCATCATTACTTGTTGAGAAATGAGAGGGAAATGCTTTTTTTTTTTTGAACAAAAACATGTTCATGAAGGAACATCAGAAAAATTAGCACCGTAAGCACCACCTGAGAAGGGATCATTGTTGATCGAGTGATCTCTTCGTCCGCCGTCTCGTAGCTTAAAGTTGAAGCACAACTATTAGGTAGGTGTCCAAGACTGCTGAAAGAAAAAAAAAAAGCAAAATTAATCGACGGACGAAAAAAGTTTGAAATTACTGAATTATGTTTTCTTGATGGGATGATGACATGGTTGGATCGTTGTTGAAGTTCAATTTTGGATCCATCAAGGGGGAAGCGATGACAAAAATGTAAGATTAAAGGGAATTGCAAGGGAGAAGATGTCTTTATAAATGCTGCTTAAGGTAGAAGTGTAAATAACATTGCAGAGATAATGGATATTGAGTAATGAGAATTGTTATAACTATGTAATTAAGCATACACTTGTAAATACTAAAGAAAATTTGAAATACTATACTGAAAATGTGAAAGTTGATAAAATAACAAACTCAAACAATAAAGTGTTTTAATTTTCAAACAGATATCACAGTAACCTGGAACATCCCTAAACAGGAAAGCCTTTTTCAGAACAGGAGAGAAAAACAATAACAACAGTCGAAACAATACACCACAGTGAGGTAAGGAATCCGCAGATGATCCGGCAGAACTCCCGGGGCTAACGAGCTCAACTGATAAATAAATTAGGACTGGCCATAATCGCGCGTGGATCGACATGGAACGTAGCATAAAAACTCGGCAATTGAATTGAACCCACCACGCCGAGCTTGAGCTAGTGGTGCCATCATCAGTTTGGTTTTCCGTCGTTGTTTTCCGAGGCACAGAGTAAGAACAACATCGACTTCAGAACCCCACCAGCAGATTCCCCACTGTTTTCGGGGGAAAAAATATCTCATACTGCACCGTGGTCGTTCGTAGGTATTTATTGGAACGCGAAAACGAGCCTCCAGCTTCCTCCGTCAGGCTGCAAAAACAAGGTAAGAAAAACATAATCCCAACCAGAGGAAAACGGAAGGACGGTTGGAGGAAAGCACAATTGTAAACAGGAAAACTGAAAGTAATTCAATTGTTTCCAATAATTTGAAACAAAAAAGCTATTAACGATAGTTGGGTCGATCGCATTTTCTCTTCCCACCCTTTGATTGTGGATTTTTGTTGTTGTTTTTCATCTTGTTTAATGAGCTTCAGTTTGTTTCGCGCGCTTTAACACATTTCTAGAATATGTCTAGCGATCGTTTCAGTGCAAAAAGTCACTATCTGTAAAAAGTGGGATTGCCACGAAAAGACAAATATATTGTAAAAACTGTCAAAATTGTCAAAATTGTCAAAATGGTCAAGATTGTCAAAATTGTCAAAATTGTCAAAATTGTCGAAATTGTCAGAATTGTCAGAATTGTAAAAATTGTCACAATTTTCAAAATTGTCAAAGTTGTCTAAATTGTCAAAATTGTCAAAATTGTTAAAATTGTCAAAATTGTCTCAAAATTGTCTTAAAATTGTCAAAATTGTCAAAATTGTCAAAATTGTCTTAAAATTTTCAAAATTGTCAAAATTGTCAAAATTGCCAAATTGTCAAAATATTCAAAATTGTCAAAATTGTCCAAATTGTGAAAAATTGTAAAAATTGTCAAAAATTGTCAAAATTGTCAAAACTGTCAAAATTGTCAAAAATTGTCAAAATTGTCAAAATTGTCAAAACTGTCAAAATTGTCAAAATTGTCAAAATTGTCAAAATTGTCAAAATTGTCAAAATTGTCAAAATTGTCAAAATTGTCAAAATTGTCAAAATTGTCAAAATTGTCAAAATTGTCAAAATTGTCAAAATTGTCAAAATTGTCAAAATTGTCAAAATTGTCAAAATTGTCAAAATTGTCAAAATTGTCAAAATTGTCAAAATTGTCAAAATTGTCAAAATTGTCAAAATTGTCAAAATTGTCAAAATTGTTAGAATTGTCAAAATTGTCAAAATTATCAAAATTGTCAAAATTGTCAAAATTGTCAAAATTGTCAAAATTGTCAAAATTTTCAAAATTGTCAAAATTGTCAAAATTTTCAAAATTGTCAAAATTGTCAAAATTGCCAAAATTGTCAAAATGGTACCAATTGTCAAAATTTATTTAATTTTTTTACTAAATCTGGTAAATGGTCTGTTTTTACCCATGTTTACATTTGGGTACATTTCTTCCAAATAAAAAAAACAGTATCGTTACGAATTTTGAACCATTGGAAAGCTTCTAGTCAACAGCTTCGAGATAATCAAAACCTCAAACCTGCAAAACAGCTTATCTGTCCCAAACAATGGTCACATGCGCCTTCTCACGTAGTTTATTGGAGTTAGACGAAGGCACGGAAGAAAAAAAAACCAGCGACAAAAATTTATTCACTTGCTTCTAATTAGGATTGCCTTCTTTAGTCAATTGGAAACCTGGAACAAACAGGTAAAACATTCGACAAGCAGCAAAATGGCTGTAATTGAGCAAATTCCACAGAAAACCCAAGGCTCCGGCATTCGGCACTGTCACAACAGAATTGTAGCTAGAGCTAAAGGGTGAAATGAAGTTGGCAAACAGCGCAAAAAAATCCGGGAAAACAAGAGTAAAACAATTTATCCGAAGGAGTCCCGGACATGGGGACACAGTACAAGGAAAAAAAAATTGGAACCACTCGTGTGGAGTTTGTGTCGTTACTTTACTAGTGCACAACAATATGTTCGCATACTTCGTGTCCACTTCGAGTCTTTTCTCTCGTCCGGGAATCGACAAATACAAATTTTTTCACCTTTACTAGAAGGTACGAGAATTGCACCTTCCTTACTCCCACCAAATAATAAAAGAGAGCAAGAAAAATGTGCAAGAAAAAGTAACATCCACATCGCTGCAAACCGCCTCGAGGCCCTTCCTGTGGTCCAATTTTTATAATATGCTCGCTCCTCACTTTATATTAGGGGTTCCGTATTGTGGCGTTTGTGTTGTTGCTGCATTTTTTCCGCAAGTCCGTTCTTTATTTTATTTTAGTTTATTGTAACCCCACAAACTGGAAACGATTAGCTGGAAAAATATGGAAACAATAAAATGATCACCTGCGCGCCCGTAACTTTTTGGTTTTGTGCCCATTTTATTGCCTCGGGATGTGCATTTGCAGTGCCCTTTCCTTATACATAATGTGAAATTATTCATCGAATGCTAGAATTTTATGCAATGGTTTCATTACGAACGATTTAGCTGTCTTGACATTAATTTGAAGTAAATATAAATGCATATATTTATAATCACAGATTATCTGTGCTTATACATTATACATAGATATCTATCACGTTGTACTTCGTAGTTAACCTGTATACATATCTCAGGTGGCAATGTAAATCCCGTGCTAAGTGTTAGTAAAAGTTTTTTTTTGTAAACATTGTAACCATGACAATTCGTGACGTCAGTTGCATTTTCAAACAAACAACCATCAACAGCGAAAATTAGAGAAAAAAATCATTGCCAACTGCTGATTACGATTCTCGCCTAGGATATGTAAAAATCCCGGAAAGTGACGCAGGATTTGTTTACCTTTTTACTTTTTGAATAACGAGTTCTGGAATAGTGTGCGTGTTTGTTCGTCAGCTGTCTTTACGAATTGCTTGATGTGTTGAAGCAGCACTTTTCGTAGCTCGACGACCTTTCTTCTGGCTTCCGGCTCGACAATCTACCCGTGGTTCCAGCCCGTCGATCTTCCATAATTCCCGACTTGACGACTTCCAACTGGCCTCTAGGTACGACGACCTTCCATGATCCCCGATCTGACGACCTCCACCTGGCTTCGTTACAACGTCCGTCTTGCTGAGTTCTGGTCTCGACTCCCTTGCTTGAAAATTACTCCTACACCTCGACGCCTTTCCTGAGGCCTGACGCCACCCAGTAGTTTCAGTCCGACGAACTCCATTTGGCTTTCCGGTTCGAAGACCTTCTATGGCACCAGCTTCACGACCTTCCGGCTTGACGACAATCACCTGAGTTGACGACGTTCCATGATGCCAGCCAACCTTCCACGGTTTTCGGTACAACGGCCTATCAGTGGATCTGGCCATACGACTGCTTCGTATATTCAGCTCAGCGACCTTCCATGGCATCGGTCCGACAAACTCCCAGTAGCTCCGGTCCGACGACCTTGATGGTTCCGGCTCGACGTTCTCATTTTGGCCTGACACCTCACTAATTGCACGACGACCTTCCAATTCTGGTGCGCTTCTAATGGATCCAAACCAACGACTTGTCCGATAACCTTCCGTGTTTCCTGGCTTGTTTCCTGGCTTCACCGGGCTTTCCGGTCCAACGACCGAGATGACTGACAAAATTCCACGGTTCCCGGCTCACCTACCTTCCTTCGGTGCTGGCTCTTCTTTAGTTCGGATCCATTAGAAGCTGACCGAAATTCAATCTGGCTTATTTATACTAAAACCATCTCTATGGTTACATATCCTTACTGTTTATTTCTAAATAACACCACCATGCGTGTTAAACTATTCATCTCATCGATTGCTTTGATGAGACGAATCTCAACATGATGATTATTGTTTATCCTTATTTCAAATTGAATAAAATGTACGTTTATCATTTTTGTAATATTTAATTTATAATACGATAGCTCAACTGACATTTTCAAAGTTGTAGCACAACATTCATTTGGTTGACTCATTAGCAATGCATTGAAGCGCGTTTCTTAGCCCAGCCATTCTCGTGCAGTTTCGGTATTGACAGTTGGGCGGAGTCCTTTGAACTTCAACTTTGTGCCGTCTGCACATAAACCAATCGACGAGTTTTGGCACGTCTCGAGGAAGGCATAAAGCCCGGTTTGTCTAATTGTTCCATTACCTACAAACAAGCACCGTCCTCAGCTAGGTAGCAGGTGCAGCAACTGACAGCGCAAATTTAGCATTCGAAATCGCACTTTGAGCTAACATTTTATCGACTGCGTAATGCGGTTTTTATAGATTTTATACATATTTATCTGTAACCACTTGCACTTCAAAGCACCAGACCGACCGACAGATGGCATTTTTAACACGAATTTGCTTCAACACACGGTAAATAATAAAAAGATTTTTTTTAATTTTTATAATTTAGACAATTTTGACAATTTTGACAATTTTGACAATTTTGACAATTTTGACAATTTTGACAATTTTGACAATTTTGACAATTTTGACAATTTTGACAATTTTGACAATTTTGACAATTTTGACAATTTTGACAATTTTGACAATTTTGACAATTTTGACAATTTTGACAATTTTGACAATTTTGACAATTTTGACAATTTTGACAATTTTGACAATTTTGACAATTTTGACAATTTTGACAATTTTGACAATTTTGACAATTTTGACAATTTTGACAATTTTGACAATTTTGACAATTTTGACAATTTTGACAATTTTGACAATTTTGACAATTTTGACAATTTTGACAATTTTGACAATTTTGACAATTTTGACAATTTTGACAATTTTGACAATTTTGACAATTTTGACAATTTTGACAATTTTGACAATTTTGACAATTTTGACAATTTTGACAATTTTGACAATTTTGACAATTTTGACAATTTTGACAATTTTGACAATTTTGACAATTTTGACAATTTGACAATTTTGTCAATTTTGACAATTTTGACAATTTTGACAATTTTGACAATTTTGACAATTTTGACAATTTTGACAATTTTGACAATTTTGACAATTTTGACAATTTTGACAATTTTGACAATTTTGACAATTTTGACAATTTTGACAATTTTGACAATTTTGACAATTTTGACAATTTTGACAATTTTGACAATTTTGACAATTTTGACAATTTTGACAATTTTGACAATTTTGACAATTTTGACAATTTTGACAATTTTGACAATTTTGACAATTTTGACAATTTTGACAATTTTGACAATTTTGACAATTTTGACAATTTTGACAATTTTGACAATTTTGACAATTTTGACAATTTTGACAATTTTGACAATTTTGACAATTTTGACAATTTTGACAATTTTAACAATTTTGACAATTTTGACAATTTTGACAATTTTGACAATTTTGACAATTTTGACAATTTTGACAATTTTGACAATTTTGACAATTTTGACAATTTTGACAATTTTGACAATTTTGACAATTTTGACAATTTTGACAATTTTGACAATTTTGACAATTTTGACAATTTTGACAATTTTGACAATTTTGACAATTTTGACAATTTTGACAATTTTGACAATTTTGACAATTTTGACAATTTTGACAATTTTGACAATTTTGACAATTTTGACAATTTTGACAATTTTGACAATTTTAACAATTTTGACAATTTTGACAATTTTGTCAATTTTGACAATTTTGACAATTTCTTCTCTTCCAGAAACCTTCTACCATTGACAGTTCTTAACCAAAGCAAAACTTATTTTGACAACCCAAACCACCCAGATGCCAATTTATCAACCGAAACAAATCGAGCATCAATTCAAGGGAACAACACAAATATATAATCTGTACCCATGCGATTACTGCTGCTGTTGCTGCTGATGTTGCTGACACCAGACCAGACTATCCGGATTGTGAAGCGTTCCCGTATAGTAGATAATGCTAATTGTACATTTTGGTCGTGATCTTGAGCGCGCGAGCCTGATTCGCGGGTCTCCGGATTCTTACTGAAACAGCTCCGCCCTTCTCCCCGGCCTATTTTATCTCCGCACAGAGAGTCTGTCCATTTGTTTCGTTTGTCTCTGAATGTTTGTTTGTTTGCTTGCTTGCTCGCTCGCTAAGCTGTTTCGAAGATTTTGTTTTACGATGCAATTGTTATTCCGGGGACATTTATCTAAGCGAACATAAAAAGCTCTGGTTCTGACTTTTGCGCGCCCTCCAAGCTGGGCTTACGGGGTAGGGAGACTGGTAACCCTTTGTTTATGTGTTGTGAGCAGCTTTTCCATCGCATTTGCTAACTCCAGTGTTAAGGGTTGAAAACTTTCCGTGTGGCACTGCTGTAACATATGTTAAAAAACCCCTTCCAGAGAAGTGTAACCAAGGAAGGCTAGAGGAATTATTGGATTCCAGATATTGTCGGTAAGTATCGGCCATTATTGGTCCCCAGACAACGACGGTGTGTGGCATCGATTCAACTATATGAACGAACCTGGGCTGGGCTGGATTTTGTTTTCCAAAAAAACATACATCTTTTATGCATGCATATGTCGTACACTGGATTTTGCTGGCGGTAGGTTATTTTCCTTCCTTGCTTCGAGAATGTGGATGTTTCTGGTTGTGATATATGTGCTCACCTTTCATCGCTTCGGGAATTTTATGGCCATTTCGTTCGGTGTTTACTAATTAAGCATGAGGGCAGCTAGCAGCGTTTTGTGGGCTGTTAAAGTGTCTTGCAGTAGGTTATTAGATCATATGAAATTTCGTTTACCTTCACTATTGTGTTTGTGATTAGGTTTATATTCTTTCCGAATCATGTGTAGTTTTCAATAAAATCAATGCATGCAATTTGTTGTCAGTGACTGACTACATTGACGCTTCTTTCATTGGACAATTCTTTTAAATACACACCATTTTTAGCAATCTGGTTGAACTGCTAATCGCAGAGAGGACGAAAGGCTGTTTTCTCACTTGAAACCTACGCGGGAGCACAAACTGAGCGAAAATGCACACATGGCGGACTTTTAATTATATTCGATATAATCCGAATTCAAGTATCTTAACATTTCTACGATCTTTTACCTAATTGTTAAGAGTTGCGATTCGCAGTAACGTTGTTAACAACTTGAGCTATCATTTCTAATACGATGATAATATTCGGTCGACCATTCGGTTCATCTCTAATCAAAACAAATTCGAGGCTTACTGGGGGAAGTTGGTCATGGCCCTGAAATATAATAATAAAAGTATTCGTTAAAATCAGGACTATGATGTCAATCATCAGGACGATAATGATGGACTATGATGAGGTTTCTTCCGTTGTTTTTTTCTGCACTTCCCGGATTGGTCCCCCAGGAATCAGTTCCTCAGCTCCTATTTTGATTTTGGAATTCACTCTTCAGTTGTCAAAATGCCGTCCAAGGAAGAAGAGCAGCGTATCAAAATTTTGCTCGCGCATCGCGAAAATCTGAGCTACTCGCACGCAAAGCTGACAAAATCGCTAAAAGTTGCCAAATCAGCCGTTACAAATGTAATTAAAGTGTTTGGGGAACGTTTGTCGATAGCCAGGAAGTCTGGATCGGGGGGAAATCGAAAACCGGAAGCCGCTGAGACGACAAAGAGAGTTGCCAGTAGTTTCAATCAAAACCCTAACCTCTCTCTCCGAGATGCCGCAAATAAGCTGGGTGTATCGTCTACAACCGTGCATCGCGCCAAAAAACGAGCCGGACTATCGACTTACAAGAAGGTAGTGACTCCAAATATCGATGATAAACAAAATACGACGGCCAAAGCGCGATCCCGGAGGCTGTACACGACGATGCTAATGAAGTTTGACTGCGTGGTAATGGACGACGAAACCTACGTCAAAGCCGACTACAAGCAGATTCCGGGACAGGAGTTTTATACGGCAAAAGGAAGGGGAAAGGTAGCAGATGTTTTCAAGCACATGAAACTGTCCAAGTTCGCGAAGAAATATCTGCTTTGACAAGCATTTTCATAGCTTCCAGGACTGGGAAATTTATGTGAAAGAGTGTTTGAATAAACATCTGCTGCCTTTCCTGAAGAAACACGGTTGTTCCGTACTGTTTTGGCCAGATTTGGCATCTTGCCATTACGATAAAAAGGCCATGGAGTGGTACGCCGCCAACAACGTGCAGGTGGTTCCCAAGGACAAGAACCCTCCCGACACGCCAAAACTCCGCCCAATTGAGAAATACTGGCTAAGGACGAGCAGCAGTTCAAGGCAAACAGGCTTTCTGCAACGAAGAAGGTGTACAAGGTGGCTGTACAAATTCTGATGGCAGGGGTTAAGCGTATAGCCCGGCAATTCGGATTTGGAAAAGCGGAAGCCCAACTGAATATTATTCCTGAATTTTAAACTAATTAAACTTGAAAAAGAAATTTAATTTGATTTTTTTAAATAAACTATTTCACCGATTTACACGCATTTTCTCTTGACCAAATTTTGACCGTATCACCCTTTACGTCATGAAAAATAGAGTTAGGACACACACACACAAAATCCTCAAAAGTTGTCAAAAACAAATCAGGCTCTAAAGTAAAACGACGGTTGCCTTCATCAAGAAATCGACAAACCGAAGCATCATGATCAGTAAGCGTCTCTAATGGGATGCTAGAATCTATCTTGAATGTGTTATTGATTTGCTGTTTGACCCCTGTACTTGTTCAACTAAGACGTTGGACCTCGTATGGGAACCACTGCTGGATTGCTTCCATTTTCCCGATGAATATTTCCAATGAGATCAACACACAAACTGTGGTCAAATTTATACCACCACCCCTAGAGAGATTTCCCGGAATATGTGTATAATTTGCTCACGAGTTCGACTCCGGCTGCAACAAACTGCCCTTACGTTCAACTTAAAAGTCTCGTTGCACCCAGGGATGGTCAAGCGCGCAAAAATTGTTTTACTCTTTCTAGATATCAAAAACAAAACCCTTTGTCCTAAAATATGAAAATATATTGTTCATGCACTTTTGTCAGAAGTATTTCAAAATTATGAAAGACACTTTTGAGTTTCCTAAAATGGTCGAAGATTCCCACTCCTTCCACCGCCAGGCGTAGGCCGCTCGAAATGCGGGGATAAGCGCGCATAATATGCATGCATTTTCTGTGCACTATCGGCTGCATTGTGTTCTATGTTGCCGGGCGCAAACTTTTGGCGGTCATCACGACGGCCATCAGGCAGCGGCAAAACATCATTGCCAATTGTTTTGTTTGTTTTTTTTTCTACCAACGATTTTCGCGAGCCCTTTGGGAAGTGGCGCGCGCATAATTACTTATAAGACAATTGTTGAAGATTCCCCCGACGCGATATGGGCGCGCGGATGCAAATAAAAATAATAAAAAAAAAACTACATGTGTAAGTTTGTGTCAAATTCGGACCGGAATCGGTTTCCCTCAAAAGGTTTTGCGCATGTTTTTTGCTGTCCCTGTAGACGACTCGTCATGTTCACGGGTCTTCGTCTTCTGCGATTTCAGTTGCGAGCGGCACCTTTTGTGCCTAACGACTTTGATTAGAAGAAAGGCCGACTTAGGCCGAGAGAGGACACCGCACGGCACTTTTCTTTGAGGCTATGCGCCATCCGCCGAATTTGCATACTAAGCCGACATTTTTTTCTTCTGTGGTTTAATGAAATCTCATTCGGCAATTCGTCGTTGTGACTCGTGAGTGCAGTACACAGTAAAGTTCAGCGTAAAGAGCCTTCGCAAAGAGTAAAGTTCGACCGGCTTTGATGGTTGACTTTTATGACATCAGATAGCGAAAGTTGCATCCTTAGCAGACGTGACGCGACTTTGAATTTGATCGTTCAATCTAACAGAGCTTTGAGGAAAAAATAGTTCCTAAAATTTGGAACCTTTGCGATTTTTAACCCGATTAATTTAATTTCTAAAAGTTATAGCTCTTCTAGAATATTTGAAGGATGTTATTTGCCAGTATCGAGGATTTTCGAGAAAATAATTCCTGAAAGTTTGGATGTGATCGGAAGGAAAATGAGAAAGTTAAAGCTGTCTAGGCACAAGCGTAGGTATACGGACAATTTTGTTGATATTATTTCGAGGACCCAGTGTCATAAATAGAATTGTGTATGTTGTTATGTTATGTAGATAATCTACCATGGGTGCGCGGATTCACCGCAGTTTCTACAACGTATGCGCTGAATTGCATTCTTTAAATCACGAGTTCGGCTAATCTTCAATACAAATCACCTCATACCCGACTAGACGGGAATGCTACAAGGTGGAAAAGTGTCATAAATAAACTTTAAAAAATACCACATACCCGACACCATGGCTTCGTGTGAACTGTCATGTAATGAATGTGTTTTATGTATGTTTGAGTCTTATTTGGAGAACGAGACAGTTTCGCAATTGTATTTAATTCATCACAATTTGTTATGAATCAACGACAGATATTCCGCACCCGTGAATAAACCTGGTCAGCTGGCAACTGATTGAACTTTCTTATTATATAGTCAGTTATAAGAGAAAACAACAACAACACTTATGGGATTCGAGCCCAAAAGTTTCCTTGCCGAATTGGGAAGGAATTCCAATTTCTGTTTGTTTGTTTGTTCTCTATAGACTCAGCCGTTTTAAGACCTAGAGAACTGAAATTTGACATGAATGGTCATAAGGACCAGGATTGATGAAACATGTTCTCAAATTTCGGATGACCCCTTCTGAAGCGGGTCGTCCATACAAGACAAATATTGTTTTAGCGATATTGGCGTTATTCAACATCGGATTATGATGAAAATTTGTACATGAGTATTTTGAGGGACGAACAATCGATTCCAGGTATTAAATTCAGGATCAGGGGTCGTCCAAAGGAGTCGTCCAAAAGAGTCGTCCAAAGGAGTCGTCCAAAGAAGTCGTCCAAATAACCTGTTCATTGTTTTTGTGATATTTGCGTTATTATACATCAGATTGTGATGAAAATTAAAACGAGTGTTTTGAAGGTTGATCAGTCGATTCCAGGTACCAAATCGGTCAAAAGGGTCGTCCATATCAACTGTATAATATTTTTGAAATATTGACGTTATTATACATCGGATTGTGATGAGAATTTGCGCATGAGTGTTTTGAAGGACGAAAAACCGATTCAATGTATCTAATTCAGGGTCAGGGTTTGGCCAAAGGGGTCGTCCATAGAAATTATCAAATGTGTTTGCATTATTGGCACTATTATGTACATTGGATTGTGATAAAAGTTTGCACATGATTATTTCGAGGAACGAACAATCGAATGCAGGTATAAAATTGAGGGGCAGGCGTCGAACAAAGGGGTCGTCCATATCTTCTGTTTAAGGTTATCGGTATCGGGTATCGACGTTATTATACATTGGATTATGATGAAAATTTACACATAAGTGTTTCAAGGAATAAGCAATCGAATCCGGGTATCAAATTGAGGGTCAGGGGTCAGGGTTCATCCATATAAACTGTTTAATATTTTGCAATACTGGCGTTATTATACATCGGATTGTGATGAAAATATACACATGAGTAATTTGAGGGACGAGCAATTGATTCCAGGTATCAAATCGAGGAACATTGGAGTTTTGAGGAACGGTCTATTGCTTTCAGGTTTCAAATTTCAGGTCAGGGGTCGGCAAAAGGGGTCGTATTTTAGAGTGTAAAATAATGTTTCATAAGAGTCTTATGAAATTCTTTCTATTTTCATACGATGTTCTTATGAAAAATAGTAGAAACGGCATTGTGAAAAAATAATGAACACATTCATTCATTGCATCAGTTTTTTTCTTCATCTAACAGTACGAAGCAATTGCCAGTTCATAGTTATTAATTATAGTTTCCCTTCAATGTTTAATGTTATTGTTATCTTCGGAATGGTAGGTTCGATTTGATGTTTTGGTGTGAACGTTTAATATATTAGTAAACTAAAATACATTATTTGTTTACTTTTCAGCATGCTGATCGGCAAAAAACGCAAAGTCGAAGATTGAGATGCGGCAAAAAAAACTTTTATGGAGCCGACTGTTGATGTGCTGCTGATGGTGACCATGAATGATTTAATTTTAAACAAATTTGGCAAATAATAAAGTGAATCTTTTCAGCTAATTTTACTTTTCAGAAAGTGATTTACTGTTTCCATAAGAATCTCTTATGAAAACCAACAATCTCTCATTGCAGTTGGCGTTCATCTTCAGAATTCATTTGCGTTTTAAGACAATCTTATGAGTTTCATTAATTTTTCTTATGGCGCCACTTCATAAGAGAATCTTATGACATATATAATAGTATTTTTCTGAGTGCATGTATTTCATTAAAAAGCCAATCAATCTCCTTATTTGAATTTCAAGTTGAAAGACAAGGAAAGTGGCGACTTTAAACACTGTTGAGTCTTTTACCCAATATTGTCAAAAAAAACATCGGATTCAATAATCTAAACTTATCTTCACCTATTAATGATTGAAAGCGAAACGAAGTTCGTACGGGATCAGCTAGTTTTATCTATAAACTTGTATACTCAAAGGAAAAATAATGCATAATGTATCTTTAAAAAGGACGAAATAATGAACAAAATAAACATATCACTTCAGTTCAAAAAGTGTCAGTTTTAAACGTTTTGGTGTTAGAAGTCATGCTGTTTTGACATTTTTTTTTTTTCACAGTAAGTAAGAAAATGTCCCAAAATTAATATTTTCTTCTAAACAATAAAAAAAAAACAACATAAAGCTGTCACTAAATCCTTGTATCTATAAGCATTCATATTAGAGGTGCATGAAAAAAATGGTTCACGTCAAGAGAAAACATACTTTTGTTCTTGAAAAATACACAAAAAAATATTATAATGGAACTGTAGCTGGATTAGATATAAATAACTTGCTGAGATAGGTTTGAGTAAAAATATTGATATTCTCTTCTAATCATGATATCAGCGAAGTTAAACATAAACTGAAAAAATCGGTTTGTACTCAATTGACGACTTAATACGACAAGAAAAAAACTCAAAAAAACCGTAAGAAATTACACCGGGCAAAGCAAAAAACAGCATCATCCTGCTTTTGATTGTTGTTAAAACATGAATTAGGTATCAGTGGCTACATATTTTACTTCATCACACTACTTATGTCATCATTTATGTATATGACGTTAAAAATATTGCAACAAAGATTATGTTGGATTCGAATCTGAAAAAAGGCTGCCCCATTAAAAAGTTTCGATTTCTTTTAACGGTTAACAACTATTTTTCCAGTTTAGATTATAGATGACGGCCTTAACCTCGTTGTTAAACGAGTTCAGACTCATTTTCGATTTTCAGAGTTTAATTCAACAGTGAGAGCTTGGTGCCGCGCAAATGTTTAGGAATTTCCAAAATCCTCAAAGGTGATTGAAGCAAATAATAAGAAGCACATCAAATTCACAATAAGGGAATTTATTGGACCGGTAAACGAAATAATCTAGCAGGTACTTTCGAACGAAACTAGATTGACCGGATGATTGGCTACACAATCGGCTTGATTTTCCATTGAATCGACAGTTAAGATGAGCGAAAATTTCGGCGGTGGTATATTCGTGTGCTGGTGAGTTTTTGGAAATCCAAGAAAGCTATCTTCAGCGTAAATTACGCTGGATTGTCAAAATGATAAAGATGAGCTAAGTTAAAACAGAAATATAAAAAAGGAGTCTTAATTGGATTTAGCAGTTACTACCATCTTAAGCTAGAGTGGCAAAGATTTTCATCAAAATGGACTTGTTGGCTGTTTGGGAGAATTGAAAGATACTTTCAGAGGCATTAAATAGTTGAAAACAAAATTGTTAAATGAAGAGATTAATTACCGTAATTTATTTATGTTAGTTACTTTAGATGTAAGAGTAAATTCGATAAACTTACATTTTGCAACCAAACTCCGTTTGTGACGAACGCGATGATAACAAACTGAGAAGGCTACTCATCGATAGATCTGTTACTGAGTTAATCATATGTTTCCATACTTTGTGAAACTGTTCCGAGGATTCTCGTTCAACTGGGTCTCAGCAACAGTTCCCACACCTCGAGAACCATGTGCTGTGTCTTAGGTATTCCGGCACCACAAGTCGACCACCTCCAGCCAGGATTTATAACTCGTCTGCACGGCCATATCAAATCGCCATACTTTGGGCTACTAATCCAAGAATTCCCAGTTTCCCGGGTCTTGGCAATGTTCCACAACTCGAGAACCTGTGCTGTTGTGTCTGAGGCACTTTCGTAACTTAACTCTATTGGCAACTGTCTGAGGCACTTCCTGGTTCCGCAACTTCACAGTTCCACCAAGTACTTAAAACGGTACGAAAAAGATTAAAAAGGACACTTTGTTACCATTGTTCTTTGACCACAACACAAAATCTTGATACACCTAATTCATCTTCTTCTGAGGTGTTGGTTGAACAATGCTGATGGCTTCCAGAAATGTTCATAATTTGATTTTTAAATATTTTCGTCACCAACTTGCAGCATCTTGAACCTTCAAGATCCGTGGTTAAACTAATGATGATCTTTTGTTGACATAAGATAAACAGTATAGAAATACCTGACTACTTAGATACCTACTACATGCACTGCAAGTTTCCGTTTGTAAAGTCTGTTTCACATAGAATCTGGTTGGATAAAATAGATCATTTCTTCGCAAAGAAATAACGTACAACAAAAGTAAAAATGTCATTTTGTAGGGTTTTTAATGCACTTTAAGGAAAAAAATACATAAAAATCATTTGTCAACTTTTCAGATGAATTTTCGAACTTTTTTCGTGGTACCACCCATCATTTTCTGCACAGTATTGCTGGTAACCTCATTCGCCATCTTGTTCCACCACTCTTCCATTTGAGCGGGTTTTTTCATGGTTCTGCCACATTTCTTCAGTTTGCCCTTAACTGTTGCCTAATATTTTTCGATGGGACGAAAACCCGGACATCAAAATGCATTCCTTGTTCTTGGTCAACACTTTCTCGTACAACTTCCTTGCCCTGGTTTTGGCAACCAGGTTTTGTTTCAGCGTCCTGTTGGGGTGTTTGCTTGTATGATACGACCGCAAGCCTTCTCGCAAACAAATTCGTCGAGCTGTACTTTGGTCCGTCTTGAACTTTTTCGCCAAATCACGCAAGGAGATTCCAGGATTATTGTGAACTGATCGAATTACCTTTGCTTTCAGCTTCCGGTCATATTTTCCACTTTTACGCCTGGTTTGTTTTGCTCGATCCACCGTTAGGGTCTACCTGTAACGTTACAGCACCGAATTTACAGTCGATTTTGGATATTTCAGGTATTTCGCGATCTTTACCCCTGACCACGTCGGTTTCTCTACGTGAGTGTGCAGAATTTTCTCTCGCCTTTCGCGTTCCATCGTCGATAACTTTTGACTGACTGCTTCAATCTTGATGAAATTTTCACCAATAAGTAAACAAACCATCCGGATCAAATTAATAAATCCGGTAAATAGATTCGCGATGTGACAACTAGGAGCGCTGCAGTAAATGAAAAGATGCGACCAGATTCTATGTGAAACTGACTTTAAGAAGAACCACGCTTGGCCTACTTACAGTTGCGTTCAAAAAAGAATGAAATCGCGTGATGCTACGCACTCACCTCCAACTTTGACTAGCTGCCATTTCTCTCTCGGTTGATATTTTTTCATGAAATTTTCACACAATCTACTTCAACTATCCAACTAACGTTCTGCAAAATTGGAAGTCTTTACAATGACTACAAACAAAGATACAGCTATTCCTGTAAAAAAGGAAAATTTGGAACTGCTTCACTAAACCGGCTGTATCTTTGACAATTTTCATTGAAAAATCTTGAAATTTGATCCAAAGATGTAAAAATGTTTGATCTAGTACCATGCCAAGTTTCGTCAAAGTCGATGAACGCGATCAAAAATGGTGCCGGGTAGAAAATGAGGTTCATTAGAGCACAATAGAGGATTTCATTCTTTTTTGAACGAATGTTTGTATGGAAAACATCGTAACCCATATACTCTTGGTTTTTTTTTTTCACAAAATCAAAATTTATCACAAAGAATGCTGTGAATTGATAAAAACTTCATTCCTGCTTTATTTAGGAATAGAAAATGTTTTTACGGAGTTCAGAATAAGAAGAACAGAATTTCAGAAATGACCTGCTAAATATACTGATAAATAAATTTGATACACAAATAAAACGAGTATTACATTCACTCTTGTGTTCAAATACTAGCTCTGTTGGAACAATTTCTATTTCTAAACTAAGCACAAATAAAGTTCCTATCCATGAACAAGATACTTTATGATAAATTTAGATTTTGTGAAAGAAAAAACTGAGAAAACATTGATGACGATGTTTTCCATACAGACATTCGTCCAAAAAAGAATGAAATCGTGTTTTGGGCGATAATCAACCTTATTTTCTACCCTGCACCATTTTTGATCACGTTCATCGATTTTGACGAAACTTGGTCTGGTACTAGACCAAACATTTTTACATCTTTAGTCCAAATTTCAAGATTTTTCAATGAAAATTGTCAAATATACAGCCGATTTAGTGAAGCAATTCCAAATTTCCCTTTTTTACGGGAATAGCTGTATCTTTGTTTGAAGTTATTGAAAAGACTTCAAATTTTGCAGAGCGTTAGTTGGATAGTTGAACTATATTGTGTGAAAATTTCATGAAAAAATATCATCCGTGAGAGAAATGGCAACTTGTCAAAGTTGGAAGTGGGTGCGCAGCTTCACGCGAATTCATTCTTTTTTGAACGCAACTGTATGTGTGATGGTACATTTGGCTATTTTGGTGAAAATGTCAACCACCCAAATCCATAGACACATTCAACGCACTTACTTTCTGAGAGTAGAAACTTTCAGAAAATGCATACTTAAAAAAATATTTGTGCTTCTCGAAGAGGATGATTCAAGGCGTGCGAAAGTTTATAGTTTTCACATGATTCATATAACTTTTAAGTGCTTGTTTTTCTTCAATAATTTTGGAATTGCATGTGGATAAGGAATTTAATAATTTTTGTGAATATATATAGTTTGTCATTGTTTGTCATAAAAAAAACCTGTCAAAGATTCGTTGCACTCACTCTCAAATGTGTCTTTAGTTTGAAACTGGAAAATACATAGTTGTTCACTGACAATTCGAGAATATCCTATAATATTATCAATCATTTAGAAACGTTTTCTAATTTGTGGAAGATACCTTGAACTGTTTTTGGTTGATGGTGTACCAATTGAACAAAACGAGCACAGAACAGATAAAAAAAAACTCTCAACGGTAGCCATTTATTTTGCATTATGTCAAAAATAATTGAACCAATTGATGTATTTATTCCTGACAAATGCAAATAAATCTCGAATTAATTTATGCGAACTTGTCGTGCTTGTAATATGTGTGTTTGTGTTCCCTCTCTCTGTACGGCCAAGCATGTACAAACCTACCTATAGTTGTTGCTGTCTTGGAGCAATAATGCTTAATTTTTTCTGCTCTTCTCGTGGGGCATCTCCACATGCTCACATTCTGGTTCAAATAGCGACATTTACTTAGTACGTTCATTCATGGCGGGCGCAGAATGGGGATGCCGCCAACAGTAGGTTGGAATTGGCCTGGCCATACAAAGATCAAGACGACAAACCCCACTCAATGAATGTGAAAATATTCTAAAGAAATAATAAGGTTTGGGCAAGTTCAGATGACTTTAATCAAATCGGATTTCCAATAGAAGGTAATCAGCGTTCAAATTTCGTCGGAACCAACATCGGTCAATATCCGAAATCGATGTAACAACTTCACCGGAAAGCCCAATCGATTTCGAAGAATCGCACATCACATCGAACAAACCAACCACGTCCTACCTACTAAACCCTTTCCGAGAAAAAAAAAGAGCTGCTGCTGCCTTCTCCAATATTTACTTAATCTCGACCCGAACTGGATCCCGGAACAGATGGTGTAGTTTAATTGAGAAAACAAAATGAATTACCTTCCAATACCTTACAACACAACACAACATCTGCCTCTCAGTGCAAAACAGCGTCTTTTGAGGGGGGGGCGGATAGTAACTTTGGGGTATGTACCTCTGAGAAGGTATACGGGGGTGTTGGCTGAGTTTCATCCGGGCTGTAACAAAAAATGAAAAAAAACATGAAGCAAAATCCCAACCCATTTATCGCGTAGCGTATGTATATTTGCTTACTTATGCATGATTGCATGTTTTATGTGGTTTTAATCACAGTATCTGGCGAATTTCTTTCCTGGAAGCGTCGTCGCCGTCGTTCTGGGGCGCAGTATTGTCGATTCCTACCTGGTTTCGTTAATTTGGGTCTCCTTTTTTTCCTCGGCTTTTCCATGATCCGATTTTATCCCAGGGTGTGAACTGCAAGCGAAATGTTCGATATTTTATATAATTTGGTTCTATTATGTGCTGTGAGCCTACTTGGTTGAACAATTCTACTAAATCTTCCGATTGCTTCGATACGATATATTTTGGCTTTTTCTTTTACTATTCTACTGGTTTAAGAAAACCTATTTTGCAGAGCAATCGATGCATGTGCATAAAAGTTAGAGCATTTTGCATGTTGGCTAGAACAAATGTTGTTGAATTTCGATACAAATTTGAGCATCGCACTAAAGAGTATTTGACCCTAAAAGCTGTATTGGAAAAAAAAGAAATGCAACATTTTTCTTTTGAGAATAACTTTAGAAATAGTAGAAAGACTTTTTTAGTGAAACTACCTGGTGATGTTTACATTTGCAAAGTTTTGTGAAGATCTGTCAAGTGGTTTTTGACATAGCGTCCAATGAAGAAGTTCATTGGCCAATATTTTCGAACGGGATCGTGAAAATTTTTCGAAAGATTAATCGTTCGACGAGATCTAGAAGATCTAAAGGTGTAGGACTAAAATGGCTAAGATTATTCAAGACTATTAAAGTATGAGCCTCAGCCAGAGCCAAAACTTTAAGAAAAATAGCCCCTGATGCGGAGTTCCGCTACTGCTGTTCAAGTTTTTCTCATTTGTATTTAGTATATTGAAATTTAGATGTTCAGGTTCGAAATTGAACTTTCAAAAACAAAATTTGAGTGTGATTTTTTTTTTTAATTTTCAGTTCGAATCATCATTTCGAGAATGTTTGAAATTAAAAACTGTTTTGTAATCGTGGTTCAAAAGTGAATTTTTGTATTTCAAGCTAAAATAAGATTCGTGAGTAATATTAGAAACTAATATGCATATTCAATGTTTATAAAATAGTTTTCGCCAGCTGAAATGACGATTTAAATAGCAAACCACTGGCGATGGAATCGGATCCGAGTTTTGGTGAGGGTTTCAATAGCGCGAAAGTAGGATGTCGACAAAAATTAACTCTAATTTTGCTTTCTGCGTCGATAATTGAAATTTTTTTTTACATTCAGATTAATAATTCTTAAGAAAATAATTATTTTTAATTCTTATAAAAAAATTATAATCTTAAAAAAAATGACAATTCTAAAGTTGATTCATGGTGGCATTAGAGAGAGAAATTTTTTCGTTAATGCTTCTTGTAATGCGATTTTGCGTACTGTTTCAAAGATTCTTACACTTGTTCCGTTTTTCCTTTTTTTTGTAAATACAGTAATACCTCGATATAAAGCAACGGATTTTTTTTTCGTTGCTTTACATCGAAGTTACGTTATATCGAAACACTACTTAAAATGGTCCTTTGGAGCATCGATAGTGATCGTAAATGTGAAAAAGTTGATTCTAAATTCTGTTTGTACGGATTTAAGAAACTGCACAACCTGCTAAAAAAACATCCAGGCGTTCTTGAAGGACCTGTAGTATACTGGCAGCTCTTTAATGTTTTTCAACGCTCGTGGTTTCGAGGATTTCCCTATCATTATCAATGGAAGTTTGAAACTACCATCCATACATGGCATGAAAGTAATCCTCTCCTTACTGACTTTCCGACCAGGTGCTGATCTGGCATCTTGCTCAACTAATGTTTGCGTTGGTGTACTTTTAAAAAACAACCCACTTTCGTCAGCATTCCAGATTTGAGCTGGAGATATATTTTTATCATGGACTTCTTTTGTAAATTAGGCGATATATTCGTCTATAATTGCTATACTACTGGAGAATTTTTCTCCGCTTAGTTTAAGAAGGCGGAAACCGAACCTTTTCATAGCAAGTGATAAAATCCGTGCAATCGCGATGGTACAAAAGTCTGTACAGTGATTGATCAACTGTCAGCAATCATAAAAACTTATTTGAATAAAAGATTACATGCCCTAACTTTACTTCAGCTTAAGCAACTTATCTGTAGGTGCAAATATAGTCATTAAGTTTTGAAATGGAGATACATGCTCTAGGCTGGATTTTCAAAAGCACAAAAGCGACTATCACAATACTGAAAGTACTGGAGTCACATTTTCAACGCTTGCGCTCATTCGCTCTTTATGCCTCTGAGAATTTACCGCATGGCTCATAAACAACATTATTATATTTTTATGACAAAAAAGTATTTAAATTAAACATATTTATTCAACATAGAAACATTTTTAAAAGTTACGTAATATAGAGGCAAAAGTTACTTTATATTGGGTTACGTTATATCGAGGTTGCTTTAAAAAGAGGTTACTTTATATCGAGGTTTTACTGTAAATCTAAAACGAAAACGTAATAGAAAAAAAAACCAGTCATCAAAGTTTCCTTGAAAAGACGAAACTTTAGTTTATGTATATTTTCTTTCACGATATGGCGTAAATGGGTATGAAGGTACAAGAAGGTACATAAAGTATTTTTCAGGCAACAATGATAAATGGTACAGTACCGTTCATAATTGTATAGAAATTGAAAGCACGCGCACTGTCACTTTGACTTTGAACTTCCATAACTTTTTACTCTGATGATATTTTTTGATCAAATTTTCTGCATTAGATAGATCAACTATCACACTATTATATCACAAAATTTGAATTTTCTGAAAATTGTGTGGTCTGAGATACAGCAATTCTACGAAAATCGGGCTTTTTGGACTTTTACTAATCAAACTTCAATATCTCAGAAATTACGCTACATTTTTTATTGAAATTTTGCAGATTGATTGTTGAGATATGAAGTTAGCATGTTTGAAGTTTTTGAAAAGTTCTATCGATGCGATCAAAAGTTACGCAAGGTACAATATTTCAGGCATGACCCTAAAAATGCGATTTCTATAGAATTTTGGACGATTCATGAGAACAATATCGTTTCCATCCACAAATCAGTCAAAACCTGTCTGGCAAAAGCAATGATGAAAAGAAAAAATCAAATAAATGATCTATTTGTGTTTTGGAATCAGAATCTCGCGATATTGTTTTGATTTTTTGGTTCAAATAGATTTACTGGTTTTATGTTTAAAAAAGGGATTCTTCTATGGAAACATTCATCCATAAATCTATAGAAAACGCATTTCTAGGTTCATGTCTAAAATATTGTACCTGGTGTAACTTTTTATCCTATCGATAGAACTTTTCGAAAACTTCAGACATGCTAATTTAGTATTTCTACAATCACTCTGCAAAATTTCAATAAAAAATATAGCTTAGTTTCTGAGATATTGAAGTTTGAATACTAAAAGTCCAAAAAGTCCGATTTTCGTAGGATTATTGTATTTCAGGCCACACAAACTCCAAAAAGCGCAAATTTCGTGATATAATAGTGTGATAATTGATCTATATAACGCAGAAAATTTGATCAAAAAATATTATCAGAGTAAAAAGTTATGGAAGTTCAAAGTTGAAGTGACAGTGTGCGTGCTTTCAATTTCTATACAATTATGAACGGTACTGTATGTATTCAATTAGTGTTATTCAACAATTTGTTTATTTTTTTGTTTTTATTGGTTATTGTTATTTGTTCAAAAAGGTTGGTTTGATTCATTATTTCGAACAATGGATGTATCAAATTTCTGAAGAATTGAAAAATTCACAAAATATAAGTAGGTAGGTATTGAAAAATACAAATTCTGCTGATTTCAAACTTCAAAAAATCATTGTAGGTTATAAAATGGCTTTTCGGTCTAATACACTTTTTATAAGTGGTTCACCCAACGTATCGAATTATATCAATTCTTTATCAAGGAATTAAAACTAAATGCAGGAGTGAGAAAACATATTTTCTCATAATTAATATTCACACTAATCCAATTATTGTCCAAAGCAGATGCACTCCTAAAGCTTTCATCAATCGTCGGAGTTCTGGTATCGGCCAGGGCGTCTCGGCGCCTACTCCGTCATTTGAAACACGTTCCTGGCAAAACTTATATCACGCGACTCACTGTTTGTTATTATTGTTAGGGTTTTCATATCGTTATCTTTACAGCCAAGTCTGCCAGGTCAAGGCATAATAGGCACAATTTTCCCGTTTGTTTGGATAACGTGCCACTTTAAGCCTACCCCTTTTCTGACAGTCAATCGATCCAGTTTGGGTGATGTGTGAATGGATCAAACCAATACCGCGTCATTCGCCTCAAGCGTGCACACAGTCAGTCATTCCGTCAGCCAGTCGACAAGCAGGCGAGTCAGCCGAGTAGTGCGTGCGATTCCCGCGGCAGCAAGTGATCCGGTGGGCCACTGGTGCTTCTTCCGGGCTTCGGAGCTCCGGACAGGTTTGCACATTTGGCGTCCGTGACAGGTGGTATCTCGTTAACTTGATAAAGCGAGATATCATTAAAAAAAAAATCGTAGCAAATAACAAAACAAACGTGGTTAACGATTCACGATTAATTTATTTGCATCACACATGATTGAAAATCAAGTAGTTTATAAATACCCATCAAAAAACAAGTGTGGAAAAATGAGTAGTTCGAATACTCATTATGTGAAAAGAAGTTAAAACAAATAGCTACGCTGTCGGAAGTCATCCAGCTTGATGTATAAAAAAAGGAAACGTGCCACATATAATAATTTACTAGTTTTTTTTCTGCAAATGAGCGGTCTATGAAATAATTCTGAAACTGGAATTGGAGAATTTATTTTAATTGAAGTTCCGTTGAGGGAAAGGGAAAAAAATGAAATTTTAAGCGAGTCGTAAGGACAGCTTGACCATGTTCACAATTTCAAGCGGGTTGAGAGGACAGCTTGAAATTGGAAGGCGAGTTGAGAGGACAGCTTGAAATTTGGAAGGCGAGTTGAGAGGACAGCCTGAACATGTCGGTTACAACTTCAAGCGGGTTGAGAGGACAGCTTGAAATTGGAAGGCGAGTTGAGAGGACAGCCTGAACATGTCGATTACAACTTCAAGCGGGTTGAGAGCACAGCTTGAAATTGGAAGGCGAGTTGAGAGGACAGCCTGAACATGTCGATTACAACTTCAAGCGGGTTGAGAGGAGAGCTTGAAATTGGAAGGCGAGTTGAGAGGACAGCCTGAACATATCGATAGAAATTCCAAGTGAGTTGAGAGGACAGCTTGAAAATGAAAGACGTGAGAGGACAGCCTGAACTTATCAATACAAGTTTCAAGCGAGTTGAGAGGACAGCTTGTAATTTGAAGGCGAATTGAGAGTAGAGAGTACTTTATCTTTGGAAACCAATCGGGTTGGAAAAACAGCTTGAAAAAACGAATGAATGGAAACACTTTGGACTTTGGCTTGCGATAAAATTGAAATTTAAAACGAGTCTAGAGGACTGCTTGATATTTAAAAATATTGAATCGAAATGACATTTTATATATTTTTTAAAATTGAAAATCAAGCGGGTTGGGAGAACAACTACGAAGCGAGTCGAGAGGACAACTTGAAATGAGGAGAAAAAAGCGTGTTGATGGTACAGCTTGTAGATTGTTTGTAATAAGGATGAACCATAAAGCGTGGCGAGACGTCTGCTCAAATAAGGACAGTTATCTCATTTAAGGAATCAACTGAAATTGGGATAAGAACAAATGATGAAAAAATGTAGAATGTAAGTCGAGTGGAAAGTTTGAAGGTGAATAGAATACTTTGACAGAATGTTGAGAGAACAGTTTCAGTTTCTTATAAAATAAATAATCAAACGAGTTGTGAGATGAGAGTAACCAGTGATAGTCGAGAAATAATTGTCCAAATCGGGAACATAATTTAAAATAAGAAACATGAATGAAAAATATGAAATATTGGTTTTCGCAATTCAACTCGGAGATCGAACGTGTAATCGTTGATTTATAGCACCGTTTTATTGATTATATGTTAACCGTGTATCAAATTTGTAAAACGGCAACAATAAACATTTATGCAAAATATAAACAAACATGACTAAGCTTAAAACCACTGAGACCCAACATGCCTACATAGTGTTATAGAATTTGATATTTGGGGGTTTACATAGTTCGCATTTTGTGGAAAAATTGTCGTAAATTCTCGTCGCAGAGTAATTCGGTGATCAAATAGAGATCTCATTCCGTTGAAGTATTCAAGATTATTTCGTTTAACGGAGATTAAAATAGAGGTTAAAATTCTACCGTAGGATTGATAAAATGCATGGCAGAAGCCAAGTAGACGGAGAAACAAATTTGCTGTCCATTATCTTTTTTTCTAGAAAACCTCATAAAAAGGAACGATTCAAACAGTTTCTTCTTTATTGTTCCAAAGTAATTTTGTTTGGGATAGGAAGGGGATGTGTGAATGGATCAAACCAATACCGCGTCATTCGCCTCAAGCGTGCACACAGTCAGTCATTCCGTCAGCCAGTCGACAAGCAGGCGAGTCAGCCGAGTAGTGCGTGCGATTCCCGCGGCAGCAAGTGATCCGGTGGGCCACTGGTACTTCTTCCGAGCTTCGGAGCTCCGGACAGGTTTGCACAGGTGATTACCTGAAAAAAATATTTTTGTTTCAGCACAGTTTAACATATAACCTTACCTTGAAAGGTTTTAAAATTCAATCGCTTCCAAATGTTGTATTGAACTTGTAAACAAATTTTTGAGCAACTGAAAAAAAAAAGATTGCTTTGATTAATCTCTCGTTCAACCAGTGAATCCCGACCAACTTGTATACATATCTCAGGAAGCGATGGAAGTGTTAGTAAAAGTTTTTTTTTTTGTAAACATTGTAACTGTTGCGACCAAGAAAGAACTCGTCCAAGTTTTGAGAGCAGTTTTATTTTGTTGTTGGATTGCTTCAAAGCTGTAAATAATACATCTTTTAGAAAATGTCCTACGGTTTAACAATTCTACTTTAACTTACAGCTTAGTTTTCTTCTTAAACCTTGGCCTTATCTTCCTGTCAAAGTTTTATCACTCGTGTGATTCCTGTGACAAATCGTGTATAGCTTCAGCTTGAATTTGTATTTACTCACAACTTATTATTCTTTTTACTTACAGTTTACAGAAGCTCGACGGAACCACCTCGGTAACGGAAGTGTCCGCTGGGACAAATCTACTAACCCGGAACTTTGGAATAGTTCTTCCTAGAAGGTTAAGTATTGTAAATCGTTTTAGCTTGAATTTGTTCTCACAACTAATTATTCTTTTTCTTACAGTTCACAGAAGCTCGTCGGAACCACTTCGGTAACGGAAGTGTCCGCTGGGACAAACCTAATCCGGAACTTTGGAATAGTTCTTCCTAGAAGGTTAAATATTGTATATTGTTACATAATCGAACATGATAGTAATTTTAACCGTTTAGAGCAAGTTCACTGTTGTTGGGAAAAAGTGGTAGGAATTTTGACACTTACGGCACATTTTGAAAATTTTGCCATGCAAAAACATTTTCAAGATCTGTGGTCTTCTAGTTTTCTTACAACACGTGTAATACTTTCGCATGCTGTGATGCAAAAATAGCAATATTTCTATCACATACGGCTGAAATAGAAACAGTGTTTTAAAAAAATACAACGCCGCAAGATCTTGAAAACATTTTTGCATGGTAAAATTTTCAAAATGTCTAAATTTCTACCACTTTTTCCCAACACCAGTGAACTTGCTCTTAATAACCTACGTGAAGCTAATCGACCTTCGCTGATGCAAATAAACAATCACGAAATGGAACGAAGTCTTTGATTTGGGCTAGACTATTTCAATCATATAAACTTTAAAATCAAGCTACTACACGATGTCTTAAAATGCCTCGATTTGATGTTTCTACCATCGTCATTGAAATCATTAAAAACAATCAGTTGGTAGACAGAACTGTGATGGTTACGGCAGGGTTGCCTGTTTGCCGACAGTATCGGACGGCTTTTAACTGGCTTTTAACGGTTTTTTTTACAGAAATCGGTCCGTTTGCGAGACTCGCTCCGATTCGATAAACAGTGACTAGTTTGCTTCTCGCCCAAAAACCTTAAGAACAAATTGCGGCGGCTAGCTGTAGAATGCCATCCAGCAATTGTTTCCCGGAGTCATGGTTTTTGGATGGGAGCTGGAGTAGAACGTAATACTGAAGCTTAGACGGACATTTTGAAGAATCAGGTGCTTTCGTGGATGCTGGCAAACTTCAATGAATTCGAAAATGTTGTCTTTAAACAAGATGGAGTCCATGCTATACCTCGAAACGGACCAAAATTTGGATGGAGGAGAGTCGAAGTTTTGGCCGAAGGGTCTCTAGCTACCCAGCAGGTTGGATTTGATCCCCCTCGACTATTTGATATGGGCGTATGTTCAAGTGAAGGCCTCTCCTCTCACCCAAGTGTCGATTCTCTGAAGCCTTCCATCTCTGAAGCGTGGGCTTTAATTCCAGATCCTTATATTGCGAAGGTATGCTCCCGATAAGAAGATTTTTAGATCATGTCAACATCAAGAAAAGTATTTTTGAACCTTGATCACAGATTTTTTAATTTTTCATGGGTCATACTGTAAGCACTGCATAACATGCTTCCAGTCCTACACAATTAAATAAACTGATGTAATTTGAGGTCTATTGCTGAAAACTCAATCCCCGATCTTGTTGAGTGGTGTCAAATGTGTGCCAAATCTGTCCCGGCACGGCAGCAGTAATGAGGCGATCAAATTTCAATACACTCCACAAACGGAAGTAGCGAAACACACGCGCCCGCTTTGCATATGTGGGATTTGCGCATAACGAATTAAATGATGAAACGCCGCCAACACGCCTGCGCCCCAGCACTAAGTAGTTACACACAAGACCTCCCAAGTAGTTGCCGCCGACAGTCTACAATGACGACCGGCCACGTTTTGAAGTGGCGCTCACGCCTTCCTGCAACAACATACCTTCTCGTAACAATCTAAACGGTAGTTTCCTTCCCCCATCATAAATCCATCATCAAGTGGGACGCTGCGAACGCAAACTTTGTCCGGGGCGAAAACCCAACAAAACGGAACAGGTTGAACATGATAAGCGGCAGCAGCAGCAGCGGCAGATGATGCACTTGTCGCACTATTCCGCTTGAAAGTTTGAGCGAAGGCCACCACCAGACGAGGGTTCATGGTTTTTATGGGTTTTTTTTTTTTGTTTGTTTGGAGTGGATCGAAACAAAAAAAAATCACTGTTTGAAAGTGCAAATGAGTCGTTTACCTCACAAGAGGATTGAGATACTTGAGAAATGCTGTTTGCTGTGTGTAGTTTTCGAGTACATACCCTAAATACTCTAGATCGGGAAGTAAACAACCCCTGCACAGGTTCGTCACCAATATGGCACGTGCCTTCTGGAGGAAGCTGAAGTAATCGATACTCAAAGCTTCTTGGGAGGTTCTCTCAACCTCTTCAGTAAATTTGTTGCCGAAACGATTCGGGAAGTAGCATTACTTGCAATTGTATTGGTAAACCTTTTCTAGGAAAATCTAAGTTTAAACCGGCTGCATATATGGCGATCCTGCCAAATTATTTTCACAAATAATAAGAATTCATCTCAACATTCAGCGCGAATTGTTTAACGGCAGATAAGTCCAGCTCGGGTTCTCGTTTTTATGTGCCCTTATCAGTTATCCTACAATTTTAGGAGATCTAGCTAATTTTTCATTCGTTTCTAGGGTTCATGACCTCATAGTGTATTCGGTTGAACTCAATGGTACCAAAAACAATATTATCTTTTCAAACAGTTCTACACCAGTAAAGCCAAAAGCCAATCGTGCAGATCTTACCCTAGTTATATGGCTCTAATTTACAGTCCCAAATCGAGCAAAACAATCAAATCTGAGTGCTGTGGGGGGACCCCGTAAAAAAAGTAACCGGAGGATGAATTGTTAGCATTTCATCTTCCCATTTCACCCACAAAAGGCAATATTTAATGACCCAAAATATAATTTACACCGATCTACTCGGCTGAACCGGCCGGCCTGGCCAAGTAATGGTTTCTTATAGTTATTATAATGTGCTACTGCTTCTGGCTAACGTTAATAAACATAGGCATATCTACATGTGATGAGGGCCTCGCCGGGGCAAAATGAGCATACACGCAGCCAATTTCGGAAGGTAGCCAAGAGCCAAGAGTCCAAGAGTCAGCAAACGGAAAACCTCCCTTTTTTCGCCTTATCTCATAAATCAGAAGCGCCAAAGTACGCAATAAAAATTTTATGCCTGCCCCTTTTTATTGTTCTAATTTTATTTACTTGCTACCATCGCCGGGAGGAGACCCCGAAAAATGGCTACGGGGGAGTTACCGGAACGTCGTCGTCGTTGTCGTCGTCGTCGTTTGACTTTCTCCAGCCCATTAAGTGCTATCTCCTTTGTTTGGATTGTTTTCTGTAACTTCGAGAAAATAAAAGAAAGCGGTTAGTTAAGCTCACCATTGAAATATTCTTACTCGAAGTTTATTCTAAAACTGATTTTAAAAAAACATTATGATGGGTAAAAGTGTTAATAGTATGCTAATAAAAATTGTTAAACAAACATCACATCAGCTATTTTCAACTGGCCAAACTATCAGCTGATTTATCATCTTTACAATCCTGGAGTTTCGGCCTATTCCTCGATGTCACCTGCTGAAGTCTGTTGCTTATGCTACATACACAGCCAGATCTTGTCAGCATCCCGGTGTGAAGTAAAAGTACATTTACTAATTACTATTCATCTTCATTGGGCCGGGCCCACTGTGCAGTATTGAACGCAAAGACAACTGGAACACTGGGAGGAAGAATTGTGGACAACAGTACCTTACGTTCCCATGATTTAATATTTTTTTGGAGCACAAATACTAGAAAGTAGTCTGCCCCTGGACTCCGATCCCCGATAAAATTTCTTATGTGGGTCCGAATGGGGTTATTTTACAAAAAAAAAATCCAAACTATAGATCAAATTAATTTTAAATTTCTTTGCTCCTCATCCCTGGTCATCGACCATGGATCGCTCTTGGAAAAAAAATTAAAATGAAAGAACGTTATTGGAACATCCATGCCATCTTTGGAACATAACCCATTTAAAAGATTTCATGGTAAATATAAAAGAGATAGGAAATGACTTTGATAGTTCACTTCCCAACTTCAACATTACTAATAAATGCATTAAGTGCGTTTGCCCAACTATCGCGGATTTTTTTCTAATCGCAGCACTCCGAAAAGTTTTCAAACACGCGCACGTGAGTCACAAAGAAAAAATAAACAAAAAAATAGATTTTAGAAACACAAAAAAAAATTAACACCATTCAAAATCAATTGATTGATGGAATGGAACTACTCTATTTTGTTGTGAGCCTACTTAGTTGAATGATACAACTGAATCAAAGCAATCGAAAGATTCCTTTTAATTCAACCACGGATACTCAAAGGTATTGAAAATTAGGAGATTTCCATAAGAAATTTCCAGACAACATTCATCCTTATAAATTTACGTATAACAATTATTATGGAACGAACTCACCAAATAATCTATGGGCCCTGATAGTCGTTGATCGATTTCACTTTCCAGCCAACTTTTGACGGATTTCCGCTCTACGCAGCGCCTTAAGGAAAACGATGCTCAAAGTCTTTGCCGAGGGAGACTGTTACTGTCCTGACGATCACTTTTAACGATTGACATATTTGGAAGTACGGTATTTTAATTTTCATCAACCATTCAATCAATTTAACCTCTAAAATATTAAAAATTTTATTTTCTTCAACGAAGTGAAAACAAAACGCGTCCGTCATCATGGACCTGGCTCAAATTCTGTGATAAAGAAGAATATATTATAAATTCCAATGCAACTTTCAAGCATTTTCACATAAAAATTGATCCTTTTCAAGTATGCCCAGTACAGATATGAGTTTATGAATTTTATTTTTGAAAAAAGTCATTGATCTTTGATTCTGAAAATTTGAAAATGAATTATTTCTATTGTGTAGATTCAACAAATAAACTTCAATATTTGTTATCGGTGGTTTTTTTTATAGAATGGTTCGTATCTTTATTTCTCTACATACCAACATTTTAAGAATATTTGAAAATCCTTTACAATTTTTTTCGATATTTCATTTCTGTTATTGAATATTCAAGAAATTACATTTTTTTACGAACAATCTCCCGTTCTTTAAAAAGATGAATGAGTGGGTGAAAGTAGGAAAAGTCAAATCTGACCTCGAATCATTATCAAATCTGACCTCATGAAATCTCTACCAAACTTAGTTACTTAGAATTTTTTTAAGTAGATTGTATGTTATAATTAAAAAAAATACTATGGAAATGCTCTCTACAAACATGGAAACAAACTTATTTATCAATACAAACCATAACCAGTTTGGTGCAAAGCACTTGATTTTTTTTTTTAGATTTATGTATTTACGTATTTATGTTGGTGTTGCATGGAAACATCCAAAAAGAAGAAAAAGAGAATTTATTATCTGTAAATCTTTTGATTACATCAAAACTTGTAAGTGTACCGAATTTGTCATAATTCACGGTACTGTTTATATGAGAGCCAAAACCAAAACTTTTTTAAAGATTCCATCAATTGAATAATCGTGTTAAAACTTTTATGAGCAACGGTTCCTTGAAACTTATTGAATTTTTTTTTTCATATTTTTGTTCAATTTGTATGGGAGCCCATTCAAAAAAACGGAAAACGTCTTATAATATTTAATCATCTTGTCACTTAAATACTTAGATTTGTACCACATTTGATCAAAATTATTTAAAAATTGTCCAAGTTCTGTCACATTTTATATGGACTGTACATGGCACGCCCCGGTCCCTTTCAAAAATGGCAAGGACGTTTCTTATAACAAATCATCTGAATTTGTCAAAACATGTTCAACAATACAATAACTCATATTATGGTTTAACAATTGTTTAGTAGAAAATTCGTTGAAATTTGCTTAAAAATTGTATCGGCTGTGCCAAAAAATATGAATTTTTATTAAGCGGTGATCGGTCCTGTAATTTCTGAGTCTATAGGGAACAGTCAGAAAAATAGACAGACAAACATTCATTTTTATATGGGAGAGTGGGGAATTATGGGCCACTTTTTTTCGTTGTTCCATAACTTCTTTATTATAAAAGATAAAATGAAAATAAAAAATGGTATGGTTTTCTACATTTTCAAGGTATCATAAGGTATTTTTTTTAAATTTTTAATAAGTTATTTTTCCCAAATTCTGACTGTTTGAAAAAATGCAATATTTTTTGGATTTTGAAAAATGGTGGGGAATCGTGGGCCACCAAATCCAAATTGACCAAATAACATGCAAAGTTTATGAGTTGACCCAAAACTGTGATTTCCTAATTCATTTCGTTATTTTAAAGCAATTTCAGATGACGAAATAAAAATGAGAGCTGTGTATGATCGCATAGATTCCAAAACCTGGTTCGCGAACGTTTTGGCAAAATTTCTTATATAGGATGGACAAAATATTTTTCATAACTTTTCATTTGGCATGAGAAAAAATTGCAGATAGGAAAAACGTATTTTAAGTTCTGAATGTGTATAAAAACATAAAAATATAGGTGGTTCAAAATGTGTGGTCCACGATTCCCCACAAGCTATGATTTGCAAATTGGTTGCGTTTGTGTGACTTATTGATGTTTCATCAAAAATTCCTTTTCCACGTGAAAGATCATGCCAAAACTAAGATCATAAGCGTATGAGCATATTTTTGTTATGCACTTTAGGTTCCCCATCGATGAAATTAGCGGGTGTTTTTTTAATTCTGTAAGTAAATTTTTCTAGCTTTTTTTAGCTTGATAAATGGAAGAAGCATATGATGCGTATTTCAGTCAACAACATATAGGAATATATGCTCACGCGGAGCGACGACGATGACAGTTGGTTTGAGATTTTTATCTCAATGCACATCTGAGATATTAAAAGTGGCCCACGTTTCCCCATGGCTCACGATACCCCACTCTCCCCTATATTTAGATTACAGATTTCAATGCCGAAAAAATATATTAGAAATTTTGCAAACGAATTTAAAAAGATCCTACCTTAATACATTTATTCATTGCGCATAAAAATATTAAAATATTGTAACTTATCTTAATATTTCTCTATGGGGGGGATGAGCGGAAGGGGACCTTCGAAATTCGATGTTCGATTAGGTCCAACAAGTTCCAAGTTGTTGAATGAGCATAAACATTAAACAACAAGAATATTCCATTCAAAAATACAAGATTTAGCCAAAGGCTGCACCAATCATGCTTCACAAATAGAGAATAACTCATACGGTCGCAGCAAGCTCTGACAACCATGGGGAAAAAAATATGAAAAAAAGGCCTCACACCAGAGCGAGAGCATGTTAGAAAATGCACTCCTATAGGGACATCCAAATTCATTATCACCCCATTCCAACGATTGTAAAAAAAATTATAAACCCTTTCACTTTGCTCGAATCAATTTTATGAAACTTTATGGTTTAGAGACAGGGAAATAACATTGAAATTAGAAATAAAGGAATAAGCAATAAGAAACAAAAAAGAACGAACTCATTGATTTGAAAGCAGTAGGTAAAAACGCGAGTTAGGTGGCAAACATTTCCACCTTTGATTCCCATAGCTCGAACCAAATCAAAAGACATTTTTTCACAAAATAACTCGTGTCTATAAGAGTGCCCCAAATGACCCGACATTTGAAAAAATCATGCGCTGCAGGCTTAAATTGATCCTAGGACTAGTACAAAGTCTTATGCCAAATTTGGGCCAGATCGGAGCACGGGAAGGGATCGCTCAACGAGCCTAAAGTTTGTATGGGATTTTGGAACATTTTGTTCGGGAGGAACATGAAAATCCAGTTTTTTATGAATAACTTTGGTCCCTCGGCAGATTTCTTTCAAAAACGGGTTTTCTTAAAGTGTTAACTATGACAAATATTTCATCCGAAGACTGCATTTCGATTTGAGTTAAGATCAAAAGTTATTAAGCTTCAAAACATATTTATCTTTTTCAAGGGTGATATTCATCACTATTAATGAGAGACACATGCTTCGAACATTTTGACGCAGCATTAACAGTAATGAATATCACTCTGAAAAAAGTTACCTCATTTTGGAAGTCTAATAACTTTTTTATCATAAATCGAATCGAAATGTAGTCTTGAGATGAAACATTTGTCATAGTTAACACTTTAAGAAAACCCGTTTTCAAAAGAAATCGGCCGAAGAAGACCAAAGTTATCATTGAAAAACTGGATTTTCATGTTCCTTCCGAACAAAACGTCTCAAAATCCCATACAAACTTCAGGCTCGTTGAGCGACCCCTTCTCGTGATCCGATCTGGCCCAAATTTGACATGATACCTTGTACTAGGCCTAGGATCAATAAAAGCCTGCAGCGCATAACATTTCACAAGCTTGAAATTTCCCATACAAATTTGGGGCAGTCCAGAGTCTATCCTAACTTATGTTTATGACACTGGAATTGCAACAACCACTGTGAATCTTGTGATGAATCGCACTTTAACAACATCAATTAACTTCACTTCGTTTTACAATGCATTATAAAAAAATACAGGATGTTTTTTTAGTATCACTCATTTAAACACGAATCAACAGTTTCCGGTGCACAAATTCAACACAGAATCAATTTACAATCGGCCTCCCTCGCGCACCACAAACAATTTTACTTAATTTGATTGTTTGAAAAATGATACTTCAATGATTTTAATTTAAAATTTGTTGATAAAATCTTCACAACCGAAAGATAAAACACATGTTGACGGTTCAGCACACGCCTGCTCAATTCCTCGATATTACCTGCTGGAACCTGTTTTAAACAACTCATTAAAAATGCACTTCTTAGAGCAAGTTCACTGGTGTTGGGAAAAAGTGGTAAAAATTATGACATTTTGAAAATTTTACCATGCAAAAATGTTTTCAAGATCTGTGGGCGTTGTATTTTTTTACAGCACTGTTTCCATTTCAGCCGTATGTGATAGAAATATTGCTATTTTTGCATCACAGCATGCGAAACTACAACACGTGTTGTAAAAAAACATGAAAAATTTTCAAAATGTGTTAAAAGTGACAAAGTTTCTACCACTTTTTTCCAACACCAGTGAACTTGCTCTTAGTATTGAAATTTATGAAAATAACTAAAATTTGTATTAAAAATAAAATCCAGACCTCTCAAAAAACTATGATTCGCCTTGGATATGAAACTTGCAATGATTCCACCTTAATGCAGGATTACGGTTCGGAACGCTTTATTGCCAATCTCCTTACACTGGATGGCCTACTCCCGCGATTTTCGGCTCAATCACTGCCTGCCAAATTTCTGCTGAGGGAAAATTTTACAGTTTTTGTCTGATAAATTATTAGACTTGAGAACTCTTAACATATTAAGCAAATATCTGCTTTTTTAAATTAAGTTGCTTATAAAATCGTTTCTTCTCTTTCCTCCACCTGTGTGCAGTTTCTCGATTCGATCTCCACTTTGAAAACAGTTTTTTCATCTCAGGCGATCACGATGATTAAGATGGTATCGTACAATAATCACATCGATTGTACAGCGAGATCATTTCTTCATTATCTGCCGGTCCTTAACATCCAATCAAAGGGAACTTTTCAATGCTCATATCCGAAACAATCCGAGTGCCATATCGAACCCCAACGTTTGAGCATGTAGGGAATCAAATCGAATGACGCGGGGGGATTATTATTGTTATTGTAACTAGCTGCCCATCGTGAAACATCTGCTGACGGGGAGAAACATTACCGAACATGACAGGTCAATAATCATGGTACAAAGAACCATTTTCTCATAAGCACATTACTAAAAAAAAATACTCCGAACAACAGTAAAGTGAGATTGGCCCTATCAATTCCGGCGGAGATTTGAAAATCTAGCCGAAAGCCGCCATGAGTAATCATGATGATCATGAAGATAGAGGGTGAGTTGAAAAAAAATACGAAACATGCTCCCCAACAATAACACAACACGTTTCTAGTAAAACAACATTTTTCGGGTCTAGAAATCATCGACACCAACCACGAATCGATACAAAACATCATATGTTTTACATGTGCTAGCAATACCTCTTGGATGGGCCCTCCTGCTGAGATTTACCAATCAAAAGACCGATCGACAATTGTTGGATATCCCTGATGTACGATCGAATACGCATATCATTTCGATTCGAGATCCTAATCCGTGGTAACAGTTTGAGGAAAAAAAAAAGCATTCCATAACGAGGACGATGCACATCGAGTGAAAACGTTTACATTTTGACCAAATAGGATGATTGGATTTGCTTGGAATTCAAATAAAGACAACGGCAATGTCGATCAGAAGATCGACAAAGACATAATGAGATCAATAGTTTTTTTCTCACCTCACAACAGTGTGCGATCTAGCGGATCGCAAACCAGTACAGTGTAGGATACAATGATCGACCTGATCTGGTACAAAGCACGGAACGAAACAAGCATTCCGAAATATCCCGTGCCCGAAATTCAGCCGCCCGCTCGACCCGGAATCCCGCCCAGTCATGGCTAATCTATTAATCAGCAAATAAGGCAGCGTTCTGATAGGACCATCATGGTGAGATTCGTATGGTGATGTGCCATTCGATTGAATCGATTCAGAGTTTTCGATCAATTACCTATCGATCGCTGGGAATGAATTTGGCAGGGAATGCAAAGTTTATTTGTGTAAAACATAAGTAGAACATTCATGAATTAAAACCTGAATCTACACAGTTCTCGACACTATTTTTTTTTTGGAAATTTTCTTTGAAACGTCGAAGTACTTACTCATCAAAGCGGTTAAAAATTCTCAAAATTCCAATTAGAGCTCTGTTTGCTCCGCAATTGTTCAGCCTGATGGGAACATAGAGCTGCAGATTTTGGTTCCTTAATCCTCGGGGTTGTACACTGAGAGGAATAGAGCTTCCAGTAGCTTGGAGAGTCAATCCTCGACGCAAAGAAATCCGCTAAGACTAAAACACGTGCATCGTTTCTGCGGACTGGGAGCGTGTCTAAATCAATTAAGCGGCAACGGCCTTGAGAGTTTGAGGCCATCGGCATACGCAAAATTTTTGGTCGTCGAGAAGAGTGAGTACATCGATAAAATAGATGACAAAAATTATCGGTCCCAAGTGGCTTCCCCGGGGAGTGGAGAATTTTCTTGAAAAATTATTTCCAGTTTAAACTGATAACTTTGGTCCTGTTAAGTAGCATCGAAACCAGTCCAGTAGGGAATCACAGAATCCTAAGCGTTCGAGTTTAGCGATTGCAATATCGAAAGCAGCAGACAGATTAACATTGATGACTTGAGTTTGAAACTTCATGCTAGAGGTATCTTGCCATATGCAAATTCCCGCACCTTGGCCCTAACCCCGCCATAAGATTCTGCACAACCTATGAATCAACCGTTTTTTGCATATGAACCCATACTTTCTTCAGTTCCTCGACTGTCTTCAACTACCTTAGGTCGTTTAAGAAGGTGCTGCTTCATAATCGCCCAGTACTTCTCGATGGGGCGGAGCTCCGGAATGTTGGGAGGGTTGAACATTTTCGGCACGAAATTGACCTTATTGTCCGCATACTACTTCAGCACGTCCTTGGAGTAGTGGCATGAGGGCAAATCCGACGAGAATTGACGAGATTGTTGGGACATTGTGGGCCTTCTGTGCGGACACACTCCGGAACGCTGAACTTATCCTTGGCCGTGAAAAACAGGTTGCCGGTAATCTGTTTGAAGTCGGCCTTCACATATGTTTCGTCGTCCTTGATGCAGCATTCAACTTTTGTCAGCATGTTGAGGTACAACTTCCTGGCACGGGTTTTGGCGGACTTGTTCTGCTTCTCGTCGCGATTGGGGGCCTTTTGTACCTTGAACGTTCGATGCCCAGCCTAAACTTCGGCTTAGGTGCAGCTTCTCAGCCACATCACGAACGGAGGCGTTCGGGTTTCGGTTGAAGGCCCCAACTACGCGGTTGTGATTTTTGGTGTGTACGGAGTACTTTTTCCTTCACTTCTGGGCTTCCGATCGGTGGTCAATCGTTCTTCGAACCGCTTAATCACTCGCGACACCGTCAAATTCGTGATTCCCAACGTTTTAGCGATGGAACAATGCAAGAGATCCTTGTTCTCGTGATGAATGCGCAAGATTTTATCACGCACGAGCTGTTCTTTCGATTCCATTTTTGCGAGTTTTGATGACGGGATTTTAAAACATGCAGGATGTAAACAATGCACTATGAACTAAATCCACCCAAATTTTCAATCAATTCTACCCAACGCACAATGGGGAAAAAAGTGTACAAACCGCGAAAAATTCAATATCATTCGTCCTACATGATCCAAATCTATGAAATTATACTTTCTGTTTTGTGAAAATTCCCGGAGAATCGATTGGACATATTGCCGCACAAGCTTGCGAACGGAGATATAGTGCCTTTTTAACCCCTAATTCCCCTATATTTGAACCCCCTGAATTTTGAACGAAAACAGACCTATCGTGTGTAATTTTTTCTGAGCAATCGTATGAAGCCTGTTTTAACCACCGCACGCTTCAGAAAATGGAGTTATGGCTGTTTTTACCCTCAATTACCCTATATTTTTCAATGATTTCTGAAAAATGCTGGTTCGGACTTGAAAATTTTGAACCAAATTGGTTGTATCTTGTGTGTTTTTTTTTCGAGCAATCGAATAAAGGCTGTTTGAGCACCCGTACACTTCAAAAAATGAAGTAATGGCTGTTTTACCTTCAATTCCCCTCAATTTTTCAAATTGTTAAGAATACGCATGTTCGGACTTGAAAATTTTGAACCTTTTGGAACGTATCTTGTGTGATTTTTTCCGAGGAATCCAATGAAGGCCGTTTGAGCCACTGCACGCCTCGGAAAATGGAGTTATGGCTGTTTTTACCATCAATTCCCCTACATTTTTCAATAATTTCAGAAAAAAGCATGTTCGGACTGAACCAAATGAATTGTATCCTATGTGATTTTTTTCAAGGAATCCAACGAAGCCTATTTGAGCCACCGCACGAATTCGGAACAGGAGATATGGCTGTTTTACCCTCAATTGCCCAAAATTTTTCAAATAGCTCAGAAAAAGCATGTTGGGACTTGACAATTTTGAACCAAATGAATTGTATTTTGTGGATATTTTTCGAGGAATCCAATGAAGGCTGTTTAAGCCACCTTACGCTTCGGAAAATGGAGTTATGGCTGTTTTTACTCTCATTTCCCCTACATTTTTCAATGATTTCAGAAAAAAGCATGTTCGTACTTGAAAATTTTGAATCAAATGGGTTGTATCCTATGTAATTTTTTTCAAGGAATTCAACGAATCCTACTTGAGCTACCGCACGGATTGGAAACAGAAGTTATGGCTGTTTTACCCCTGATTTCCCTACATTTTTTAAATTGTTAAGAAAAAGCATGTTCGGACTTGAAAATTTTGAACCAAATGGAACGTATCATGTGTGATTTTTTCGAGGAATGCAACGAAGCCTATTTGATACACCGCACGCATCGGAAACAGGAGTAATGGCTGTTTTACCCGCAATTCCCTTTCATTTTTCAAAAAGTTCAGAAAAACCGTGATCGGACTTGAAAATTTTGAACCAAAAGGGACTTATCTTATGCATTTTTTTTTTCCGAGGAATCCAATGAAGGCTGTTTGAACCACCACACGCTTTGAAATATGGAGTTATGGCTGTTTTTACCCTCAATTCTTCTACATTCTTCAATGATTTCAGAAAAAATGAAGGGGAATTGAGGGTAAAACAGTCATAACTCCATATTTCAAAGCGTGCTGTGGTTCAAACAGCCTTCATTGGATTCCTCGGAAAAATTGCATAAGATAAGTCTCTTTTGATTAAAAATGTTCAAGTCCGATCCTGGTTTTTCTGAACTTTTTGAAAAATGAAAGGGAATTGAGGGTAAAACAACACGCGCGAAAAACCTTGAATTTTTTGAAACTGGGAATTTTCACAAAAGGAAAGTATAATTTCGTAGATTTAGGTCATGTAGGACGAATGATATTGAATTTCTTTGCGGTTTGTATACTTTTTTCCCCATTGTGCAACGGAATAAATGTTTAACTATTTGTTTACATCCTAATACTCAAAATAAACAATCATCGTAGGTGTAGGACATAGGCGGGAGAGTTAAATTGCAGATATAGATAAAGAATTTATGAAAAAAAACTTCAATCTCAGTAGCCACTTTATCAAATAAAACGTGAACAAAAGTTGACAAATAGCTCTGAATTGGCCTGATGTGCATACGTTTCCAAATATTGCTGTGGTTGCTCACGCCTATAACCACCAAGCCACAGATCCTAACAAGAAGGGATTAGAAAAACTTTCTATAAAAAGACACCGGTTGCTGCGAATGAAGATTTAACACATCATCCACATTAGACAATTTATCAAATACATTGCACATTTTCTTTAGAGTTTTATGCCTCCACCAATGGATTTTTAGAAAAATGAATGAAGTAGGGATATTATATAGAGTATAAGCTATCAAATGGCACATTTTTTCCATTTTGAAAAAAAATGGCATATTAGACCGTTTATCAAATATGGGTAGATTTATACTTGAAATTTAATTGTGACTGTTCATCATTGAAATGGTTTCCTCATTTCGATGTTCGCAATTCAATCAACACACATTCATCACCAGATATGAAAAAACTCTAGCAACAGCACATTCTAAAATCAACATGCAGGTTTTTATAGCGAAGAAATCTGCTTTTTCGGCAGAATTTTTGAGCTCCGTCAGAAGTTGCATTTAAACGATTTTATGAAATTATCATTTCAAAATTTAGCATATTTTCGTAGTAAAAGAAATAACTTCAGCTTCAGATGCCAGGAATTAATTGAGCAAAGAAACGATTAAACCTCCTGCACACAGCAAATTTATGCACACACACAACCCAGTTTGAAGCACATTCACAAGCTCATCCACAAACAGGTTTAAAACACTTCCGGCGATTAGTGTTTCTATGGAACAACTAATCATAGAAAACAAACAAAGAACAATCAATTTTTAAAAATTTTCACGGACCCGTCCAAAGAACACGTAAGATGACATCAGGCCAACGCCTACTCCTCGTTTGGATGGATAAAAATATGATGATGACAAACACGTTAGGCAGAACTATCAAATTCCAGTTTACGGAAACGAGATTTATAAGGATTCAAATTGAATGGCATTTTGTTGCATTTTACCCCAGTCAGGTAATTGAATTATAGAATTAAAAAAAAAATCGGTATTGTCCGCCAAATTTGTGGTCCAGGCTGGAAATTTATCGTGACAAAATTATGTACGAAGATACTAGAAGAGATAGACAAATGCCGTCTTGAGCCAAAAGGCTCATCTAACAATGCGCTTTAATAATCTTAAATCATATGCTAGGGCGTGTGATTTTTACATAATTTACACATAAAAACTTTTTTGAGTGAGCAGATAGAGCCAAGCTGTCTTCTACAAAGTTGTAGCAAACACTTGTATTTTTCAAACTCATCAACAAATCAATCAAACATTTGATATTTGAACTGAAAATGCTGTCATGAAGTAATTTTTTTTCTTTGTTCGCACCAATCCGAGATCATACTGGATAAAGTTTTTTAACCTAGGGCTTGCCTGTTGATTGGTTTCATTCTCCCTTGTGTTGTGATGAGATTCGCTAGTAGGACAATGACGATAGATGCACAGCTTCTAAACGCATACCTGTGTACAGTGCCATCGTCATGTGCAAATATCTGCATGCCACTATTGGAGTACATCTTGAACTGTGGGTGTAATTTTTCCAAGAAACGCGTGAATAATACTCAGCTGCAGGAGCTATTAAGGATAGTTCTGATGATGGTTTTGACTAGAGATCAAAAAATAAAAGTTTACTGCTTGTACGCCAGTCGCGTTAGGTATTTTTTAATTTTTTACAAATGAGTTCAAACAAATTCCAACGCCTTGTTGAGGGAGTCACTTCTTCTACTCAACCCACCAGGACTGGACCTTAGCTGAAATTATTGTCTTTGTTTCTCGTTCACCTCACAAATCTTCATCAAGCAAGGGTGCTGCACCAGTTCTAGCGAAATGATTAATATGCAATCTCTGCTCTGCCTGCAACCCTTTCCTGCTTTCGCGATGTCGATGGCATCATTCTCTGCCTCTTCCCTCACCCAAAATGTATCGACGACGATCGAAACAACCAACCTACAGCAAGAGATGGCAAAACGCGACCGTAATTAATCCACGAAACGTTACGAACCAGCCGATATTTTGTGCATTCGGTTGAAATCCGTATTGCTGTACGGGTGCGAAACTTGGTGCACATATGCGGTGACGACGCGAAAACTGCAAGTATTTGTAAACCGATGCCTGCGGAATATCATCCGCGCTTGGTGGCCTGGCAACTGGATCTCGAATGAGGAACTACATCGCCGGTGTCATCAAAAGGCGCTAGAAATCGAGATTCGGGAACGTAAGTGGAGATGGATTGGGCACACGCTGCGAAGAGATGGAAACGAGATTTGCAGAGAGGCGCTAGATTGGAATCCAGAAGGTCATCGAAGAAGAGGCAGACCCAGAAATTCGTGGCGGCGAAGCCTAGCCGCTGAAATCCGAACTGTCGACGAGAATCTTGACTGGGACCAGGTGAAGACGCTGGCTCCGGATCGTCAACAGTGGAGGTCTTTTACCACGGCCCTATGCACCGGAGGATCGGCGCGGGATCATTAATTAATGATTTGTCATGACTGGTTGAATTATTAATAAAATATAGGATTTTAACAGACTGTTTTAGCTATTTTTTTTATCTTACAAGCATTTTTCACTGTTTCATGTAATTTTTCACCATTTTATATAAGCTTTCCTAGCTCCAGTGTTGTTGACAAAAAACTAATTATGAATTTCATAGGTCCTTTATGTTTATTTAAAACATAATCCTAGGAAAAACTATGGTATTATTAAAATTTCTTTAAGAAAACATAAAGTTATTCAAAAATTTTCGTTTTAGAACAATATGCCCTTCCTGCAAATGTACAATTTGCCCCCTAATTTGTGTGCACACAACCTCAATATTTGTCTTTGAACTAACTGAATTAAATAGATAGATAGTATGTACGAGAATTGCCACCTCGTTATGCCAGTGATTATAATTCATTCGTTAAGCATAAATTTTCAATGTTCCTGAGGCATAGTGATAACACAAGAGCTTATTAAGGATTTACAATAATTATTTCATTCTATAACTGAAGCATAAATAAAAAATTATTTGATTTAAATCTGACTGAACAATTCCAGTTATCGTTAGAAACATGTCAAAACAACTAATGCTATTTTGTTCAGTGCATGAAATTCAGTTGTAAACAAACCGGGAAAAATTAAAGTGCACGCGTTGAAATAATACCGAGAAAATACGTCCGAACCACAAATCGCCAGTCCTGGACCGCAGAAAAATTGTCCTCGGCGATTGCTGCGGTGAAAATCGGCATGTCGAAATCGTTGGCAGCGAATATGTACGGCATTCCGAAGCGCACTCTTCGTCGATACCTGGAGCGACCAACCGAGAAAGTAACTCCTCTTCCGATGGGGTCGTTCAAGCCCGTATTCAGCCAGCAACAGGAAGAAGAGTTGGTCAATTCCATCATCGAGCTGGGTGAGAGTTTTTACGGCCTTAATTCGCAAGAGGTAAGACTTTTTTGTTTTGGTATTTACTTTTTTTCGGGGAATTACTTCTATTCATTCCTTCCGCAAGTGAGAAAGATTGCATTTCAGTGGGCGGAGAAACACAACATTCCACATCCGTTTAGTGCCGAGACGCAAATGGCCGGTTACGACTGGTTTCGAGGATTCATGCGCCGGAATCCCAGATTGTCAATTCGCGCTCCCGAAAATATTTCGTTGGCTAGGATCAGAGGATTCAATCGGCAAAGTGTTGCGGAATTTTTCAACCTGTTATCGGATACGTACAACAAGCGGGAATATCCTCCAGGATCTATTTGGAATGTTGACGAAACAGGATTTTCAACCGTGAGTAGATATTTCAAGCTTTTTTCTTAACCACCATCCGAACTGAGTGTCTATTTGATGCTTTTGAGATTGCAGGAGGTTTTTCAATACATCAAATACGAAGATTGAGTTCATTTGATATCATCTATGTTTTGTTCCAGGTTTCATCCAACAGCAACAAAGTTGTTGTGAAAAAAGGCCACGTCGTGTGGGCAAAGCAGCGTCAGCTGAACGGGGGTACTAATGTAACGGTGACATTTGCGATGTCAGCTGGAGGACAATATTTACCACCATTTTTCATATATCCTCGGCAACGTATGCACCCGGCCCTGCAAATTGGTGCCCCTCCGGAGTCGCTATTTACGTGCTCGAAAAAAGGATACTCTACTATCGAAACATTTTTTATGTGGTTCGATCACTTCATCAAACATGTTCGACCAACTGCTGAATCGCCCATCTTACTAATTCTAGATGGGCATTCCAGCCATACTAAAAATCTAGAAGTTTTGGAGAAGGCTGCAGCTTACCATATTCGTATATTGTCGATCCCTCCACATACTTCCCATAAACTGCAACCGCTAGATGTATCGTTCATGAAGCCTATTAAGTCCAAATATGAGGCAGCCTTAGAGGCTAAACAAAAAGCGAATCCAGGAAAACCTATAGCTATAAGCGATATTCCTGCTTTGGTAAACATTGCGTTTAACCAAGCTGCTACTATCTCAACAGCCAGGAAAGGTTTCGAAGCTTCCGGAATATGGCCACTCAATCAGCTGGTATTTTCTGATTCTGATTTTGCCGCTACTGACCACCTTGAAAAAAGTCTCATCTCGTCAAAGGATATTAATATGGAAGAAACATCTTTACTTGTGCCTGAATCATCCCAAGTGATTCCTCCAAAACAAATTTACATTATTGCCGATGCCAATGAAATTTCATTTGGCCAATCTTCATCATATGCAGTAGCTCCTCCGCGGCAGATTGAAACGATTACTGTTGCCAATGAAGATCAATTTTCTGGACCCAACAAGTTCATTTTCCACACCAATCAGTGCTACGGAATGCTGACTGAAACAAATATGTTGAATGCGAGAACGATATTTTAGTGATCGATACCCCTGAGGAAATTGGTTCCCCTCCGGAGTCACAGAAACAGCTTTCAGTCAATACAATCGAAAATACCTCCAACTTTTTTTCAGACGAAAAAGTTGTTGATGAGAACGTGTTCTACGCATTGGACGAAGACGGTACTGTTTCGTTGTGGTCGAAGAAGGGAACTCAGGAATATGTTAACATAAGGGAGCAGAGCACGGACGAACAACAATTGCTGACTCCTGTAGAAAACATTGCTGATCCTGATCCCAATACTAAAATGTTAACATCTGCGGAAAAAGTCTCGAAGATAGACAAGAACCAAAAAGAAAATATTTCAGGACGTATTAAAGGAAAAAGAGCTGATGTGAAGGAGAAAGCCTTGAATCGTCGTAAAACAACAGCAAACAAAAAGGAAAAATGTCAAGATCTAACATCATTACAGTATCGTAAGGAGTTGAAAAACGCTAGAGCATTGAAGGACATACTCAACATAAAGAAATCTAGCAAATGCCACCAAGCAAAAAAATCTAAACAAGATACTTTTGAAGATTCTTTATGCTTCGAATGTGGCTATACATTTAGTGCCTCTGAAAATGGCACAGGATGGCAAAAGTGCATAGTTTGCAGTCTTTGGTTTCACCTACAGTGTGTGAAAAGTGCTGGCGATTCTGCAAAATGCAGTTCCTGTTATTAAACTAATATGAAATAATTTAAGAAAACTGTTACCTTCGAATGAAATTGATTTGAATTGTTTTAACTGTTAATTTTGAGATTTTGAATATGTTTAATCTATATGAATAAATAAAGTGACCTCTTGTTGTATGGAAATTTAACAAAATTTGTATTACTCTACTAAATTGAAATATGTTTTTACGTCTTATATTAAATTCTGTACGCTTGTTCCTTATCATTCCTGACACTACTTAACCGATCGCGTGAACATTTTCATGTAAGTTTTTTGGACGCGATAAAGGTTCATTAGGAAGTTGTTTAGCACTAATTGAAGCATACATTTTTGCGTATCTCGAGAACTAATCCAACCAGAGCCAAGTTTAACTCATGAGGGTTTTTAGTACGAAAAAATGCTGTGATGCTCCCAACTTTAACTTCGAACCGAACCTAATCCCGGTACTGCACATATGAAATCCATCGTTGATTACTTTTGCATGTCTGGATACATATTTCTATTCAAATTGCAAGTGAGGCTACTTGTTTTGGTTTTGAACATAACCTATAAGCCCTTGTTGGATTATTTGAGTTGGTTTGGGGCATTTTGGTAGTTTGTTTTGTGGCATTTTGTACCGTATTTTCAGGGCGTTATGAGCATTGTTTTTAGTCGTTTCTTACCTTTGCTTAGGCATTTTAACTCGAGCAAGCTCGGTGAGTCAATTTAAGTTACTTATGTATATTTTTGTTTTATTCCTTTTTTAATGGTTTTTAACTTGAAAATGGTATAAAAATAGGATCGTAAAGAATAATTCATCATGTTTAACTATATTTTATGACAGTTTTTATATATTATTATGAGAACTAGTTGATAATGCTTAGCAGGGGCCTACTACCCCGAAATACCCCACTCGAATTCGCCACATTCGGATTGGGATGTGGGTGGTGTTGATGGAGGCTTGGCCATTGGAAGACGGAAATTGGTTCGGTTTCCAATCGGAAAATCTTAGATATCGTACGAAGTTGATTTTTTTTTGCCTTCGTTCACACGGAATCGACCATTTCGCATGTTCGTTGTCGAGATATTGTTGGAAAATTTGCCTCACTCCGTGAAGAGCGTCCACTTTTGGAACTGTTAAATTTTTGCTTAATTTTCTCTTGAAAATTACAAAAAATGTTTAGTTACGGAAATATAAAAGGTTTACCCAGTTATTAGAATCCTCAAATAATCTAGATCTCTCGAATCGATTGCCCCATTTGACAAATTGATGTTGTTTGGAGTTTCCACCAATCAACATATCAACATTGTAAGGCAGATGCAAATAGGTATCTGGTAGCGAGCTTGTAAAACATATCCAATTATTAACACCTGGCTGGGAGGAAGCCGAGCCTGTTTGCTCAACCGCTTAATGTAATGTATCGTTTGAAGACGGCGCAATTCAGTTCGCGACCCTATCATCTGCGCGCGGTTTGAAATGAAAAAAAAAACGCGATAGTAGCAGCAGTTAAGAAAACGCGATATCCTCCTCCCCCGTTCTTCCCTTCTCGATTATCGCACACTGACTGTTTGGTGCGAAATTTATTACAATGACGAGCTGATAATGGATATATGATGCTTACATTTTAATAAGTGTGTACGAAGTCGGCGGATTGGCGCAAAAAGCGAAAATGCGCGTGGCCGTGCATGGTTACCAGGGCGTGTGAAAAGTTACAATTGTGAATAAGCCCCATGTAAGTTTTTAATGTTTACAAAACGATTTGGAATTAAATTATTCCACCTCCGTCAGTTTGAATCCAGAAACCAAAATAAGAAAATTGAAGAATCTTTCAATGAAAATAGATAACGAAAAAAAGAAAAATACAAAAATGAATGACTAAAGTAAGTCAAAATTGTCAAAATTCTCAAATTATCAAAATTGACAAAATTAATAAAATTCTCAAAATTCTCAAAATTCACAAAATTGTCAAAAATCTCAAAATTCTCAAAATTCTCTAAAATCTCAAAATATTCAAAGTCCTCAAATATCTTAAAATTGTCAAAACTGTCTAAATTCTCAAAACTCTTCAAATTGTCAAAATTGTCAAAATGGTCAAAATGTCAAAATTGTCAAAATTGTCAAAATTGTCAAAATTGTCAAAATTGTCAAAATTGTCAAAATTGTCAAAATTGTCAAAATTGTCAAAATTGTCAAAATTGTCAAAATTGTCAAAATTGTCAAAATTGTCAAAATTGTCAAAATTGTCAAAATTGTCAAAATTGTCAAAATTGTCCAAATTGTCCAAATTGTCAAAATTGTCAAAATTGTCAAAATTGTCAAAATTGTCAAAATTGTCAAAATTGTCAAAATTGTCAAAATTTACAAAATTGACAAAATTGACCAAATTGACAAAATTGACAAAATTGTCAAAATTGCCAAAATTGTCATAATTGTCAAAATTGTCAAAATTGTCAAAATTGTCAAAATTTACAAAATTGACAAAATTGACCAAATTGACAAAATTGACAAAATTGTCAAAATTGCCAAAATTGTCATAATTGTCAAAATTGTCTTAATTGTCAAAAATTGCCAAAATTGTCAAAATTGTCAAAATTGTCAAAATTGTCAAAATTGTCAAAATTGTCAAAATTGTCAAAATTGTCAAAATTGTCAAAATTTGTCAAAATAATCAAAATTGTCAAAGTTGTCAAAGCTGTCAAAATTGTCAAAATTGTCAAAATTGTCAGAATTGTCAAAATTGTAAAAATTGTCAAAATTGTCAAAATTGTCAAAACTGTCAAAACTGTCAAAATTGTCAAAATTGTCAAAATGGTCAAAATTGTCAAAATTGTCAAAATTGTCAAAATTGTCAAAATTGTCCAAATTGTGGTTTCTCATAAAGAGACCCCAAACTGTCTGGCCCTTCCAGCGGATGCAGCATTTTTCATCGGAATCGAAAACATGCATCGGAATGGCCAGCAGGAAGGGTACATGTTCAAAAGCTCGTAACTTCCCTCGTGCGCCTCCGTCTTCTGTGATAAGTCCAGGAGAAATATGTTTGCCCCAGTCCAAAAGAAACTGGTGAATTACATCTCAAACACTGCGACTGACCTCCCGGTTCAAGTTCCATTTTTCCCAGTTGTTTACTGGGTTGTTTGTTGTGAAATATTTTTTCTGAGCTTTGGTCTCTTTTTCCTGGGCGTTTTTGCTAAATCACGCATACAGGTACTTACTTACGAAGTTTGTCTCAGCGGCTGATTTGTTGATATGTTTTTCACAAATTTAGCATGTCATGTTGTTGAACGATGCTGCACATCGTAAGATCATAATTCACGTGGAATGTTTGGTGGAATGACAGTACAGTTTGAAGTTTTGTTTTTTTTTTTTTTTTGTTTCCTCCTACTGGTAAGTTAAAACTGGACTGTTCAGGAATTGAACGTTTTAAATTATCATTAGATGGTCTACACAAAGCTAGCCATGGAATAGAGAAAGTAAACGTCCCCGAATCAAAATAAAGTACAAGTTGGTAAGTCGGCTACGGTTAGAGAACACGTGTGCATTCTGCGTAACACCCCAACCGTTTCGGAAAAGTGCAGCTCAGCGCTTTCCGCCTGATTGGTACCCGGATCACATCAGCACCATAACAATACCATAAAATTCCAGCATGCGTCTAAGTGATCGTTTTCGATTAGCATAAATACCTTATAAATTTAGGACCGAGCAGAAGCAGTTCTAACGCGTCCATCATTCCGGTCTCGGTTTGTTTGAGGGAGGCAGAGGTAAGAAGAGGTACTCACCTAGAACCCACAAAAAGCACATTAAGACCCTGGGCGAGCAAGTGCATCCGGCTGTTGTAGAGTATTATTTGGCTTTCCTCGGACGGCTACCGGAGTTACGCATATTTCAACCTAGGGGCCGCTGCTTGAGAGGTGTTTTTGAATAAATACCATCAGAGATTGATTTGGGCAGATAATCTCGCCTCGGCCAAGGCTTAATCTAAGTCGCTGGGAAGTCTCGAAAAAAAAAACTGATCGAATATTCATTCCCCGGAGTTGCGCGCTCAGCTACCGGATGGTTGCTGATAATCGACCCCATCCGAAACTCCCACACCTTCAACGAGAAGTGAAACCATTATTCAACCACACTGCTACATGTGTCCCGTCAGATCAGACCCACCTTCTCGGTGGTCCTAATTTAGATTTCCCAGCACGCCGACCGCACCACCAAAAATGGCTGAAATTTAAATGAAAACTTTGTAGAAAAACAAAAACAAATCCCGATCAGAATGCACACGTAATACTTACCTACCTGCTGCGACTATTCAGCGAGAAACGAGGGGTACTTCTACAAGTAATGACATTCGAGAGTGCTTCTCCCTCTAAGTAGTTCTATGAATGCTTTATGAGGTCCCCGGGTACGATTGACATTTTTATGGGCCGCGCTGCACCGCCTCCTGCGTCTTTTTTGTCGACCGATTCCATCCATACCTAATAAACATTAATACGCCACCTATACAATACTTAATACATAGTCCTAGGAGGAGGACTAGCAGGCGCTGCGCCATTCTGAATAGTGACAGTTTGTTTTGGTTGAATAGCTGCGGCCAAATTTGTCTATAATGATGTCATTATGCGATCGTAAAAAAATGTCTCTCTGCTTCGCGTCGTCGTCGGCGGCGAGTGGTGTTTGTCGACTTAGTAGGCTGAGGTTCGAAATGGTTGAATGGCGCGGCGCGGCATGTGCACGACAACTAGTGTGAAGGGTAGGTCGAAGAACACAAAACGCGTAGGAATAAATTGATACTGAAACTAAATATTGACATCTTCAGTGATTTTATGGTCATAGGAAGGTGCCGAACTGTTCGAGCTATAAATTTGCCTTTTTAAGGGGAGATGTGGAGGATGCTTTGTGAAACTGATCGCGATTGTTTGAACATTTACTTTCTATTTTGGCTTCTTAAAAAAGCATATTTGACATTTTTATCTAATTTGAACATAATTTGAAATTGAATTACTAAGAGATTTCCGATTTGTCATCATTTTTGTCATATATTTGTATTTTTTTATCATTTTTGTGTAATTTTTTTATCATTTTTGTGTAATTTTTGTGTCATGTTTGTGTCATTTTTGTGTCATTTTTTGTAATTTTTGTGTCATTTTTGTGTCATTTTTGTGTCATTCTTGTGTCTTTTTTGTGTCATTTCTGTGTCATTTTTGTGTTATTTTTGTGTCATTTTTGTGTCATTTTTGTGTCATTTTTGTGTCATTTTTGTGTCATTTTTGTGTCATTTTTGTGTCATTCTTGTGTCATTCTTATGTCATTCTTGTGTCATTCTTGTGTCATTCTTGTGTCATTCTTGTGTCATTTTTGTCATTTTTGTCATTTTTGTCATTTTTGTCATTTTTGTCATTTTTGTCATTTTTGTCATTTTTGTAATTTTTGTCATTTTTGTAATTTTTGTAATTTTTGTAATTTTTGTAATTTTTGTAATTTTTGTAATTTTTGTCATTTTTGTAATTTTTGTGATATTTGTAATTTTTGTAATTTTTGTAATTTTTGTAATTTTTGTAATTTTTGTAATTTTTGTAATTTTTGTAATTTTTGTAATTTTTGTAATTTTTGTAATTTTTGTAATTTTTGTAATTTTTGTAATTTTTGTAATTTTTGTAATTTTTGTAATTTTTGTAATTTTTGTAATTTTTGTAATTTTTGTAATTTTTGTAATTTTTGTAATTTTTGTAATTTTTGTAATTTTTGTAATTTTTGTAATTTTTGTCATTTTTGTCATTTTTGTCATTTTTGTCATTTTTGTCATTTTTGTCATTTTTGTCATTTTTGTCATTTTTGTCATTTTTGTCATTTTTGTCATTTTTGTCATTTTTGTCATTTTTGTCATTTTTGTCATTTTTGTCATTTTTGTCATTTTTGTCATTTTTGTCATTTTTGTCATTTTTGTCATTTTTGTCATTTTTGTCATTTTTGTCATTTTTGTCATTTTTGTCATTTTTGTCATTTTTGTCATTTTTGTCATTTTTGTCATTTTTGTCATTTTTGTCATTTTTGTCATTTTTGTCATTTTTGTCATTTTTGTCATTTTTGTCATTTTTGTCATTTTTGTCATTTTTGTCATTTTTGTCATTTTTGTCATTTTTGTCATTTTTGTCATTTTTGTCATTTTTGTCATTTTTGTCATTTTTGTCATTTTTGTCATTTTTGTCATTTTTGTCATTTTTGTCATTTTTGTCATTTTTGTCATTTTTGTCATTTTTGTCATTTTTGTCATTTTTGTCATTTTTGTCATTTTTGTCATTTTTGTCATTTTTGTCATTTTTGTCATTTTTGTCATTTTTGTCATTTTTGTCATTTTTGTCATTTTTGTCATTTTTGTCATTTTTGTCATTTTTGTCATTTTTGTCATTTTTGTCATTTTTGTCATTTTTGTCATTTTTGTCATTTTTGTCATTTTTGTCATTTTTGTCATTTTTGTCATTTTTGTCATTTTTGTCATTTTTGTCATTTTTGTAATTTTTCTCATTTTTGTCATTTTTGTCATTTTTGTCATTTTTGTCATTTTTGTCATTTTTGTCATTTTTGTCATTTTTGTCATTTTTGTCATTTTTGTCATTTTTGTCATTTTTGTCATTTTTGTCATTTTTGTCATTTTTGTCATTTTTGTCATTTTTGTCATTTTTGTCATTTTTGTCATTTTTGTCATTTTTGTCATTTTTGTCATTTTTGTCATTTTTGTCATTTGTGTCATTTTTGTCATTTTTGTCATTTTTGTCATTTTTGTCATTTTTGTCATTTTTGTCATTTTTGTCATTTTTGTCATTTTTGTCATTTTTGTCATTTTTGTCATTTTTGTCATTTTTGTCATTTTTGTCATTTTTGTCATTTTTGTCATTTTTGTCATTTTTGTCATTTTTGTCATTTTTGTCATTTTTGTCATTTTTGTCATTTTTGTCATTTTTGTCATTTTTGTCATTTTTGTCATTTTTGTCATTTTTGTCATTTTTGTCATTTTTGTCATTTTTGTCATTTTTGTCATTTTTGTCATTTTTGTCATTTTTGTCATTTTTGTCATTTTTGTCATTTTTGTCATTTTTGTCATTTTTGTCATTTTTATCATTTTTGTCATTTTTGTCATTTTTGTCATTTTTGTCATTTTTGTCATTTTTGTCATTTTTGTCATTTTTGTCATTTTTGTCATTTTTGTCATTTTTGTCATTTTTGTCATTTTTGTCATTTTTGTCATTTTTGTCATTTTTGTCATTTTTGTCATTTTTGTCATTTTTGTCATTTTTGTCATTTTTGTCATTTTTGTCATTTTTGTCATTTTTGTCATTTTAGTCATTTTTGTCATTTTTGTCATTTTTGTCATTTTTGTCATTTTTGTCATTTTTGTCATTTTTGTCATTTTTGTCATTTTTGTCATTTTTGTCATTTTTGTCATTTTTGTCATTTTTGTCATTTTTGTCATTTTTGTCATTTTTGTCATTTTTGTCATTTTTGTCATTTTTTTTTTTCATTTTTGTCATTTTTGTCATTTTTTTTTTCATTTTTGTCATTTTTTTAGATATTCGAAATTTTTGACGTTTTCGACATTTTTGACAGTTTTGACATTTTTGACATTTTTGACTTTTTTGACTTTTTATCATGCTCTTTTGAGTCATTTGGCAACAAAATTATATTTTCGATTTCCCTTGCTCCTTAAAAGTTTTTGAGAAAACCAGACAGCTGACAAACAGTGTAGCATTTTGACAAATGTGTCAGACCAGACGCCGTCAGCGAGTATCGACTCATTTATGACAATTATGCTGTTGATGGATAATCTGTGGGCGGCGAGAAAATGCCCTGTGACTAATTAGTAGACCTCACAAGAAGGGCTGACTGGGCTTGAGATGCTTTAAGGAAGCATTTGTGAAACAACCGTAATTTTAAGTGAGCCATCAATTTATCTCTGAAAGCTTAAAGATACACCATTGATCAAGTTAATTAGAACACTGACTGAAGAGCAACACTTTCTATGTTTTCTGAAGTCACACTGAGGGAATTTAAAGGTACAAGAATTTTAAGATTTTTTTTCATAATTGTTCATAAAATTTGTGATAGATTTTATACTTTTCATCTTCCAAATGGGGTGGAAAAATGTTTAACCCGGCGAAAAATCTTCGCAGGAGCAGACTGAAAAAAAACGGGCAGATATCCCAAGATGACAGAGACGTCGTCGACGACGACTAATTAGCAGTCAGACAGCATGTTTAACGCGCATTTTTCACCGCACTTCCTCAACGTCCTTTCCCTTCAATAATATCATTGATGCGACGCAGTTCGACAGTTGAGTTAAGATATGTTTTGACAATGTGACATTTCTGGTGTTGTGATGTTGATGTGGATGTAGAGGGGCGGGAAAAACACACAAGTGGATGGAAATTATTATTCAGCCTCATCGACGCAGCGCGCTTGGAATGTGCGCACCACACTGCTTAGCTAGCTAGCTGCCTGACAAAGGCAAATGACGTTGAAAATTTTAATTGTTTGCCCAGAATTGGTCGGTCGGTTTCCATCATCAGTCACGGCCAATTGATGGCGGATCTTGAACCTCCCCACCATTACATTAGCATTGGTTGCCGCCTGAATTCTAGCTAAAAACATTCATTATGCTCAGTACCTAACACGATGTTTAACTTCAAGGTGCAATGTCCTCCCGGGGGACGACTTCGACTGTCATCAGAGGGCGTTGGACGTGTAAAAATGAAGCGGTTCATTAGGCGGAAATGCCGATTGTTCGTTAGTTGAGGGTGGTCTCAACGGTTTATCTGGCGCCGATGCGTTATGTGTTTGTCTCAATAAGCTGAGCGTTTCAGAGCTCATAAGGTCTCATGTAAAAACGTAAATCTTTAATTTTATATTTAACTAGCTGATCCAATGTGTTTTGCTAGCCCTTCCATCCAAAAAAAATGTTGAAGCTAACTTTTTCAATTGATGCTCAGCTATAGTTTTTGTCTTAAGTCTCAATGTGGAAGCTTTCCCAGACAACCATTTGGTGGGTATTTCGAGTATGCAACACAAATATACGTTCAAACCAGTATATACGTATCATTTTGGAGGCCATATAGGTACATTAGCACACCTATTTTTGATTTGGATTGTATTGAATTACGATTTGCATGCGAATCATTTACGATTAACCAAGAAATGCGTTTTTGCTGTCTTTATATCGAACAATTTATCATTTACCTAATTGCTGAATTTTTCCAACGTTCATGAAGTTATTGTAGCACCTGGACTTGATCCTCTGACGATACGATCTGCAGCTCATGATGGTTCCTCGGCGCTATCTAGAATATGTAAATTCAAGGGGATTTGCTTCAAAGGCATTAAACCAAAAGCAAATCGTATATTTCTATAACTAAAATCTTTTAAATCGTAGAACACGTCATCGATGATCTAAAAATAGACCATCATTTTGAAGCCTCCTTAAATACGATTCCAATTATCGATGTCTCATTATCATAAACGATTTTATTGATCTTATTTGTATTCTTTTACGATTGCCAGCAAATACGTTTTACGAAAATCAATCATGCGAATTAATTTGCATAGGTATACGATTGCATGTACATTATTACGAATCATTGCAGTTATATACAATTGTATAGCATATATCTCCAAGTGGCAAGCAGAGTTGCGAGCTTTTTTTTCTATTTTTCAGTTCACAAGTTTTGTTTGAATAACGAGAAATCTCATCGTTTCAGTCAGTAATATATTCACGAAATTTAAACAAATATTAGAACAAACAAACATTTATGCTATCACAGAGTGAGTAATGCTTTTAAAACATACTTACATACTTCGGGTAGAAATGTTTCGCCGCCGCGCTCAATGTAAACACTCTGGGAAGAACTTTTATTACCAGCAGATACCTTAGTACTTTTGTACCGCTGAACTAATCGACTGTCGGTACCACTGATCCGACATTTTATATTTTTCTTTTTAATATACAATCTTGTTTGATAGAAAAATGTACTTTCTGCTAAGGTCTAACACCTGGGGCGGGATTATGGAACTCGAAACAATCGAGTTTCGTTCGATTCGACCAACTTTGGCATTACCGATCTCGATTCGAATGGAACGTATCGAGATGATCTACTACCCGATTTACTCGAAATCTAATACGTTAAAATTTAGAACTCGAACGAGATTCGTAATACTGATTCTAATTCGATTCGAGTTCAACTCGAAACGGGTAACTCGAATCGAATAGGATTCATAATTTCACCCCTGGTTGTTATGATAATAGAAATCGTTTTCCATGTTAAAAAAAATCTTAATTTCGAATAATTTTATGCAGAGCACGACAAAATCTGTCAATCACGCCTGATCATCGTATATCGGTCGTTTCACGGATGTTTTACGAATTGTTGCACACAAAGGTCGAGTTCATGTACATAAATACGAGTCTCTCTTCTTGTCGTAATAAAATCATTTAAATACGATAAAGAATATGCATGGTCCGCACATTGTAGGTGCAGATATACGAAAATGAGTTTAAATAACATTTTATACGATATAATCTGTAAAATAAAATACGACTTCTGGTTGTCTGGGTTGAATGTTGAAGCAGCCTCCCTTTACAAAAAAGGAGGATTCTTCAATATTTTTTTTCGGGATTTTCATCCTCTGGGATGATTTATCGATGGAATCTTCAATACAATAAATAATCTTATTAAATAAAAAAAACACCACCTTTTGAATTCAGAGGAGAAAGTAAAATATTCAAATATGTTGGCTAAAAAAAACTTCTAAATTTACAGTTGCCCCGTTTAAACTTTAAGGAGCAAATGAAAACATTAAACTTTTTCAAGACTCATTCACAGATGCTTCAAAATAAAGTTTTTTTTTATGTAACCGAAATATGTTAAACAAAAACACATTTTTCAAGTTTAGTACGTACTTTAATTGATATGTAACGGTACAGGATTGCAATTTCGCAGAGCTTCTCAAAGGATTTTCTGAACAGGAACGAACGATGATTGAAGAACCCGAAAACCAGCAAAGTGGTAGTAAACGGATTCAAACTCCAGCGCTGGAAACTTCCACTGACGCTACAAAACCGAAACCGGCCAAAATCAGTCGCAAATAATTTTATCAATGCGTAAAGTGAACTATCAGTTTCTTTTTCTAAACAATTGCTTTAATCGAAAAAAATTATATTGGGCGTATTAAATGAATGAAGAGAAAAAGATAGATATGGTTTTTAGACCTATTAGTATTGCAATTTCAAATTGAGTAAATAATGATTTTAATTTGAAAAAAATAATCATAAAAACATTCGTCGTATCCAAAGACCCTTACACGACAAGTTTGGTTCCATTTGCTTGATTAGTTCAGGAGTTAAGTGAAAAAATTAAGAGTGCGGCTCTCCCTTTCTATATTCTCACTGGAAAAAGGGCGAATCAATCCAATCATGGAAACATTCTTCGTTCCGAAATATACTCCCATGCCAAATTTCGTTCTATTTGCATCATCAGTTCTCGAGCTATGAAGACTTGTTACTTTTGTTTGTGAGACCCCCTCCCCCCTTCCACTGCCTAATTTCACGTAATTCGGCTCAGTAGTGTTTGAGTCTATAGGAAACAGACAGACTGACAGACAGACAGAAATTCGTTTTTATATCTCTAGATGATGAGAATCGGTTGGACGAGAGACTTCAATAACCTACTTAGTCTTGAATGCATGAATGTGTTAGTCTACCGTTTGGGTTTAATAATGCGCAAGATACATTTCAACGTATTTGAAATGGCCACAAAACGGCGCAAAACGGCGCAAAACGACTTAATCAGTAGCATTCAATGCACTGATCACACTAACATGAAACTAAGAACAAAAATTCGACCATTTTCTGAAAAAAATTTTTAGTTAAATTTTGTCGGTATTGCGAACCAGCCAAATTTTACAAATAAAATGCCCTGTAGGAAAAATGAACCTGTTTAGCCTGATTGTATCATAAAAGTTGCTTATTTTAAGTTGGGTGATACTTTCTAACTGGGATAGCATTTCTTCAAATCGATCGGTGCACACTCTGGAATCGAAATTGCGTACTGTTGGAATACTTCATATGAACTTTTGAAGTTGACTTCAAGCAACATTTGTGCATATTATAGGCCTTGGAAAAAATGAAAGACCTTTTACTAACCATTCAACCGTTATTCAAGTTTCAAGCTCGCTTCAGCACCAATTTGCCACTTCTACGAACATTAAGTGATGCTAATGCTTCTTTCGCATATTGACCCGCGTGCTTTTCCTATTTTTTTATTAATCGAAGAAACATTTAAAGGTATCAGTAGATCGAGATTTTGAAAGCCTGCCTTTTCAGAATGGGGCTTGGATTCAGAGTAAGCAAACGATTATTTTGAAAATGTTTGAAGCTTCCCAATATCGGCAAGTTCAAGACACTAGAGAAATAAAAATTTTATTTAAATAAGGAAATGAAAGCTCTTGAATTTTTTTATCTGTCCCACAAAAGGCTGAACAGCTTTCTTTACAGCTTGATTTTGTAGGTGCCGATCCTTAGCGATAAGATAAATGAAATAATTGATTAATTTTTTTTAGCTAATGAAATAATTGGTAAAGTTTAAGACTTAAAAATGAATGGATTAGCCTCCATTATAAAATATCCATCCATTTTTAACGCTTCCATCCATCTATTTTTATCGCTTCAATATCATCTAAAAGCGGCTAATTCCGGTCATTGGAACAAATTCTACGTCAATTCATTGAAAGTTTCAAATTCTACGTGTCAGTGCTTTTCTTTTCAGAATCGCACAAAAAATTATTTTTGTACGGCACAGAGAACATTCATTATAAAGTCTGTTTCACATAGAATCTGGTCGGATAAAAAAGATCATTTCTCCGTAAAGAAATAACGTACAACAAAAGTAAAAAAGTCATTTTATAGGGTTTTTATAGCACTTTAAGGAAAAAAATACGTAATAATCATTCGTCAGCTTTTCGGATGAATTTTCGAACATTTTTTTGTGATACCACCCATCATTTTCTGCACAGTACTACTGGTAACCTCATTCGCCATCTTGTTCCACCACTTTTCCATTTGAACGGGTTTTTTCATGGTTCTGTCACATTTCTTCAGTTTGCCCTTAACTGTTGCCCAATATTTCTCGATGGGATGAAAATCCAAACAGTTTGGTGGATTGATACTTTTTTCAAAAAAATCGATCTTGTTCTCCTTATACCACTAAACGACATCCCAGGTGTAATGGCAGCTTGCCAGGTCCGGCCAGAACTTCACCGGACCTTTGTAGGACCGAGCGAATGGCAAAACCCTCTTCTGGAGACATTCTTCTTTGTAAACATTTCCATTCATTGTGTCCCCAGTGATGAAAATCTTAGTCTTCTTTCCACAACTACAGATCCCTTGCCAAATCATCAACTTACGAGCAAATTTATCTGCGAAAACAAACTTGAATCTACCCTCAAAATTCCCTTTATTTACGCTTCGCAAGGTAAAAATTGTTACCGGGTATTTGTCCAAAATCCACTTGACGTAAGTTTCGTCGTCCATCAAAATGCATCCGTTGTACTTGGTCAACACTTTCTCGTACAACTTCCTTGCCCTGGTTTTAACAACCAGGTTTTGTTTCAGCGTGGTTCGTCTTGAACTTTTTCGCCAAATCACGCAAGGAAATTCCAGAATTATTGTGAACTGATCGAACTAGCTTTGCTCGCAACTTCCGGTCATATGTTCCACTTAAGGGTAAGGGTCTCCCGGTAACGCTGCAGCACCGAAATTACAGTCGATTTTGGATATTTCAGGAATTTCGCGATCTTTACCCCTGACCACGTCGGTTTCTCTACGTGAGTGTGCAGAATTTTCTCTCGCCTTTCGCGTTCCATCGTCGATAACTTTTGACTGACTGTTTTAATCTTGATGAAATTTTCTACGTAAAGTTAGCACTTTTCTTCCGGAAATTTGAATAGATCGCAGCAATCACGAAGACTAGTATTTTCATCATAGTTTAGCAGGGACAAAAAATCTCACTTAATATTCGCGAAATCTCTTAAATGAGACTTCATGTCATAACGCAAAAATCACATTTGAAAGCAAGTGCAACCTCACAAGCATCCTTGAAGTTTATCCGAGTGCTTCTTAAATTCAGCTTTGCTACCCTTCTGCCACACAACACTACTTCCACTTTAATAGATGGCTTATTACAAAACTTGCGGCCAAAGGATTTCACAACTTTCTTGTTTTGCAAAACATTTTGCCAGTTGAACAGAACTGTACTTTTAGGTTTTTCACATTACTTTGCATACTATTTCTACTTGAATAGATATTTCGCAATTTCTAGTCATTTCCATAAACAAACTACGCTCATGGGGCGAAGAAAACACCGACCGCTTCTTTCGGCAGCTCACGAACGGCTACTGTGCATGTTTCACACGCGAACGCGCTTTCTGAAAAAACACTTTATTCGCCTTTTCTAATAATCCCTATTTGAATTTGTTTATAAAATCTTCGAATTTATTAGATTTTTCCTTAAAGTTTTAATGCAATCTCCCGCACGAATAAAAAACATATGCTGACAGTTCAGCACACGCCTACTCTCTTGTCTCAAGACAACCAAGAAGTTTGTTGGTAAAATCTTAGAGCAAGTTCACTGGTGTTGGAAAAAAGTGGTAGAAATTTTGACATTTTGAAAAATTTGCCATGCAAAAACCTTTTCAAGTTCTGTGGCCTTAAAGTTTTTTGCATGGTAAAATTTTCAAAATGTCAAAATTTCTACCACATTTTCCCAACACCAATGAACTTTCCTTAGGAAAAAAAGTGAGTTATTAGGTTTGAAATAATAATTCAATAGTTTCATTTCTGGTTTCGAATTTGTGGAAGAATAACTATAATTTGTTTACAAAATATACCTACCCACCTACCACTTTCAGTTAGATTTTTTCTTAAGCAGTTGAAAACCATCGAGCTAATAACTTAATCCTTCACACATTAAGACACAATTGATACTGATCCTCGACGAAAAAATAAAAAGATGCAAAGTGTCACTTGCCGGCTGCATTGACACCTCCCGAGGGACCGGCACCGGGACAAAACGGGGGCAAAACAGCATCCTTCAACGAAAAACCGGAAATCCTCCTGCAACACCAACAACGACGTCGAAATGCGTCAAAGGAGCGGCGCGTGCCGCAAACTTGAATCCGTTTTCCGTTTTTTCACCCGCACACGTGCCCGGGCTTTATTATTATCGCTAGCCTACTACGATAGCGACACAACCTACAGAGGCCGGAGTTGACTTTTCGACGGAATAACTATTTTCCTCGGCATTTCGATTTTTCCGCCGGGGAAGGGACTGCTGACGACCCGGATTCACATCCTCCCGTAAGGATGTGTCAAATCTGAAGGTTTGGTAGCGGGATTAGCTACATATTTAAAGCTAGAGGGGTCGCTAAATGATCAACGCTTTTGGCCAGTTATGAAGGATAAGTAGCATACTTGGTGGCTCGATTGTGTCCCAGGGGGTGGTTTGGTTTGGTTGAGTGATGAATCAAAATCGGATTTATTTTACATATGTTTCGGATATCCTCGTGGGAGTGTTTGAGAGGAAGAGATTTTCGGAAACGTTTTTGAGCGATAACGAGGGGTGGTTTTTTGTGTTGTTTTATAAGCAAACCTACGGTTTGGAGATCATAAATTGAAAGTCAGTTTCAGCTTATAAAGCATATTTTTTATTGTTGATTTTTTTATCACTAACATAAGATGTATCTGCTTCGTTGAGTTTAATTATTCTAGTAATTTTCGACAGTTTCTAAGTTCTCATCAACGTTCAAAGTTATTTATTCAATTGAGGAAAATATTTCCTAAAGGTGCTCCACTTCGTCTTAACAGGTGTTAAAGACCCCCCACATGAACGTTCGCATCTTTTTTATTAATTTTTTTTTTCTTCACTCCACTCCACTAACCGTTTATTATTTCAAATATTTCATCAAACGCGAATAAAAGCCCACAACTGCATCGTAAAACTTTATCACATCAAGCAAAAGGCGGAAGCCAACTATTAAATTTACCAACGATCAACCAGAAAAAAAAACCACAAACAACCACCGAGCAAAAGTGAAATAAAAATTAAAAAATCAAATTAGACCATTTCGGTCAGTGCGTTTTGGACGCGCGTTTAATTTTGTTGTAGGTAGGTCGTTGATTATAAAGTCGGAATAATGCCCCCGGGAGATTTCGTTCGAAATTTCTTTCTGTTTTGGGACCCCCAGAAACTCACCAAAACTAAACACTAACCTCGCCTAATCTGGCCAACAGAAGAGAGAGAAAAAAATTACGCCACACGATACGAGAAGTAAAATTTGTAATTAAATGGCGCGTAAAATTGTACCGATTATACCTGCACCATTGCCACCACCTGGTTCCACTTTTTCTCTCACCCTCTCTCTGACTGAGGCAGCTATACGAGAAAAAAAAGACCCAAACTTCAATTCGTGTTGAATAACAACGACCGAGTTGAATTGAAATAATTTTTTTTAACATAGTAGGGGAAATTTATCAGAAGTCAGACTCCGAATTCAGATTCAGAATTCAGATTTTTATCTGATTATCTTAAAAAAGAATTCAGATTCAGAATTCAGATTCAGAATTCAGATTCAGAATTCAGATTCAGAATTCAGATTCAGAATTCAGATTCAGAATTCAGATTCAGAATTCAGATTCAGAATTCAGATTCAGAATTCAGATTCAGAATTCAGATTCAAAATTCAGATTGAGAATTCAGATTCAGAGTTCAGATTCAGAATTCAGATTCGGAATTCAGATTCAGAATTCAGATTCAGAATTCAGATTCAGAATTCAGATTCAGAATTCAGATTCAGAATTCAGATTCAGAATTCAGATTCAGAATTCAGATTCAGAATTCAGATTCAGAATTCAGATTCAGAATTCAGATTCAGAATTCAGATTCAGAATTCAGATTCAGAATTCAGATTCAGAATTCAGATTCAGAATTCAGATTCAGAATTCAGATTCAAAATTCAGATTCAGAATTCAGATTGAGAATTCAGATTCAGAGTTCAGATTCAGAATTCAGATTCAGAATTCAGATTCAGAATTCAGATTTAGAATTCAGATTCCAAATTCAGATTCTGAATTCAAATTCAAAATCAGAATTCAGAATTCAGATTCAGAATCCAGATTCAGAATTCAGATTCAGAATCAGAATTCAGAATTCAGATTCAGAATCCAGATTCAGAATTCAGATTCAGAATTCAGAATTCAGATTCAGAATTCAGATTCAGAATTCAGATTCAGAATTCAGATTCAGAATTCAGATTCAGAATTCAGATTCAGAATTCAGATTCAGAATTCAGATTCAGAATTCAGATTCAGAATTCAGATTCAGAATTCAGATTCAGAATTCAGATTCAGAATTCAGATTCAGAATTCAGATTCAGAATTCAGATTCAGAATTCAGATTCAGAATTCAGAATTCAGATTCAGAATCCAGATTCAGAATTCAGATTCAGAATTCAGAATTCAGATTCAGAATTCAGATTCAGAATTCAGATTCAGAATTCAGATTCAGAATTCAGATTCAGAATTCAGATTCAGAATTCAGATTCAGAATTCAGATTCAGAATTCAGATTCAGAATTCAGATTCAGAATTCAGATTCAGAATTCAGATTCAGAATTCAGATTCAGAATTCAGATTCAGAATTCAGATTCAGAATTCAGATTCAGAATTCAGATTCAGAATTCAGATTCAGAATTCAGATTCAGAATTCAGATTCAGAATTCAGATTCAGAATTCAGATTCAGAATTCAGATTCAGAATTCAGATTCAGAATTCAGATTCAGAATTCAGATTCAGAATTCAGAATTCAGATTCAGAATTCAGAATTCAGATTCAGAATTCAGATTCAGAATTCAGATTCAGAATTCAGATTCAGAATTCAGATTCAGAATTCAGATTCAGAATTCAGATTCAGAATTCAGATTCAGAATTCAGATTCAGAATTCAGATTCAGAATTCAGATTCAGAATTCAGATTCAGAATTCAGATTCAGAATTCAGATTCAGAATTCAGATTCAGAATTCAGATTCAGAATTCAGATTCAAAATTCAGATTCAGAATTCAGATTCAGAATTCAGATTCAGAATTCAGATTCAGAATTCAGATTCAGAATTCAGACTCAGAATTCAGATTCAGAATTCAGACTCAGAATTCAGATTCAGAATTCAGATTCAGAATTCAGATTCAGAATTCAGATTCAGAATTCAGATTCAGAATTCAGAATTCAGATTCAGAATTCAGATTCAGAATTCAGATTCAGAATTCAGATTCAGAATTCAGATTCAGAATTCAGATTCAGAATTCAGATTCAGAATTCAGATTCAGAATTCAGATTCAGAATTCAGATTCAGAATTCAGATTCAGAATTCAGATTCAGAATTCAGATTCAGAATTCAGATTCAGAATTCAGATTCAGAATTCAGATTCAGAATTCAGATTCAGAATTCAGATTCAGAATTCAGATTCAGAATTCAGATTCAGAATTCAAATTCAGAATTCAAATTCAGAATTCAGATTCAGAATTCAGATTCAGAATTCAGATTCAGAATTCAGATTCAGAATTCAGATTCAGAATTCAGATTCAGAATTCAGATTCAGAATTCAGATTCAGAATTCAGATTCAGAACTCAGATTCAGAATTCTGATTCAGAATTCAGATTCAGAATTCAGATTCAGAATTCAGATTCAGAATTCAGATTCAGAATTCAGATTCAGAATTCAGATTCAGAATTCAGATTCAGAATTCAGATACAGAATTCAGATTCAGAATTCAGATTCAGAATTCAGATTCAGAATTCAGATTCAGAATTCAGAATTCAGATTCAGAATTCAGATTCAGAATTCAGATTCAGAATTCAGATTCAGAATTCAGATTCAGAATTCAAATTCAGAATTCAGATTCAGAATTCAGATTCAGAATTCAGATTCAGAATTCAGATTCAGAATTCAGATTCAGAATTCAGATTCAGAATTCAGATTCAGAATTCAGAATTCAGATTCAGAATTCAGATTCAGAATTCAGATTCAGAATTCAGATTCAGAATTCAGATTCAGAATTCAGATTCAGAATTCAGATTCAGAATTCAGATTCAGAATTCAGATTCAGAATTCAGATTCAGAATTCAGGTTCAGAATTCAGATTCAGAATTCAGATTCAGAATTCAGATTCAGAATTCAGATTCAGAATTATGATTCAGAATTCAGATTCAGAATTCAGATTCAGGATTCAGATTCAGGATTCAGATTCAGAATTCAGATTCAGTATTCAGATTCAGAATTCAGATTCAGAATTCAGATTCAGAATTCAGATTCAGAATTCAGATTTAGAATTCAGATTCAGAATTCAGATTCAGAATTCAGATTCAGAATTCAGATTCAGAATTCTGATTCAGAATTCAGATTCAGAATTCAGATTCAGAATTCAGATTCAGAATTCAGATTCAGAATTCAGATTCAGAATTCAGATTCAGAATTCAGATTCAGAATTCAGATTCAGAATTCAGATACAGAATTCAGATTCAGAATTCAGATTCAGAATTCAGATTCAGAATTCAGATTCAGAATTCAGATTCAGAATTCAGATTCAGAATTCAGATTCAGAATTCAGATTCAGAATTCAGATTCAGAATTCAGATTCAGAATTCAGATTCAGAATTCAGATTCAGAATTCAGATTCAGAATTCAGATTCAGAATTCAGATTCAGAATTCAAATTCAGAATTCAGATTTAGAATTCAGATTCAGAATTCAGAATTCAGATTCAGATTCAGAATTCAGAATTCAGATTCAGAATTCAGATTCAGAATTCAGATTCAGAATTCAGATTCAGAATTCAGATTCAGAATTCAGATTCAGAATTCAGATTCAGAATTCAGATTCAGAATTCAGATTCAGAATTCAGATTCAGAATTCAGATTCAGAATTCAGATTCAGAATTCAGATTCAGAATTCAAATTCAGAATTCAGATTCAGAATTCAGATTTCAGATTCAGAATTCAGAATGCAGATTCAGAATTCAGATTCAGAATTCCGTAAGGAACAAAAATTTGGTATGTGATGATAATGCTTCTAAATAAATTCTACCCGCACATTTTCACTATATTTCATTTCATCTAACCTTTTATCCATCTTCAAAAATTTCATAATCTTTAGATGTCCCTACCAAAAAGGACATCACTTTTCACCGCTAATTGAAGTAACAAACATAAATAACGGTGGTTAATCTCTTCATAGAGTTAAGATTCAGAATTCTGAACCCAGATGTTGACTTCAGATTCATTATTCCAACTCGAGTTTCACGCACCGAATTGTGATTTAAAAATCAATTTTCACAAACAACTCTCACACAAGTAAATCACCGCCGGCAATCACTTTGTTCACTGAGTGTTAATATTAATTTAGTTTTTGTTTTGATCCCAGCAGTCAAAACATCAAAGCCGCCTTGGATTTATTTTTTTAACAAATTCGCTCCACATAAGAACCAACCGTCAAATCACAGCCTCTACTGTTTCGCTTTTGATTCCACGAGAGGTCAGAATTAACACGTTCCACAGTCAAAACATACATTAACAATAACCGCCTCAGACAGCCCCAGCACAGCCACCCCCAAATGTAGAGAACACTCACAGTATAGTTTGGGGAAAGGTTTTCCCCGAAAAAAAAAACAAAAGTTGAATCAAATATCGCCCCCCGTCCATCGCTCTAGTGCGACGAAACGCCACTTATGCGCGTGCAGCAAGCTTATTGTTTCCTTTTGGAAATTTCTTCCCACAAATATGTTTTTGATTTCGATTTGCACCACCATGTGGGGTTGAGGCTACGCAAGACGAATGCAGCACCAGCCAGCACCAGAAAAACACTTGAGAGCAACATAAAAAGCAACGGTGAAGATTTCTTCAATCGGAAGAAAGCTTTCGAGGTGCAGTCGAAGAATGGTGGCGGAGTGGGGAGACCAGAAAACATGCTGACACGACAACTTGCGGCCGGCTGCAGCTGGGGAACAACTCTTGCGGCGGGCCAACCAATGTCACACACCGAACACACACGTTCGTTCGTTCTGAAAATGTCCCTTTTTGACAGCATGTAGACTTCGACGACAAATCTTGCAGCAGCCCGCCCAAGGAAGAGAGGGGTTGAAAACTTGCATCCCTTTGGAAAACCGAGTCTTTCTGGTCCGGGGTTTGTTGGTGTTGGAAGAATCAGGCGCAAGGGAAAGGGAAAAAAGAGAAACAAGTTTGACATCACGCCGCCTCTTTGTGTGTGCAAGGAGAGAGCAAAACATTCCCGGTTCGGTCCGGTTCTGCACCTTGTTTGCGTGCGGGTATGGTTGATTAGGCCCCGCCTACTTTTCACTCTACGAGCGTGCTGTGTGCTGTCGTCGTCATGCTGTGTGAAGTGTAATTCTCTTTTTTTCTGCTTTCGTTTGGAGCGTTGATTCGCGTTCGGTTTTGACTCCGCTTTGGTGCAATCGTTGTTCAGGCTGAAGTTGTGTTGGTGCTTGTGAGCGTCTCCGGTGTGTTGGTTGCTGTAGTTTGGCGGAGGCTTTCCCGTTCGTTCGCTGCTGGCTGGCTGGCTGCAGTAACACCAACGCACTGGTCGACGGGTGGCTCTGCGGGTTGTTGGTGTTGGCATTCGGTTCGATTGTGTGCGTTGCTGCGCTCGGTGTGAGTAGGAGTATTACACAACTATAGCCTAACAATTAATGCCTTCAGTCGACCCCTAGCCGTCGTCGTGGTTGCGCGTTTTTTTAGTGGTGCTGCTGCTTCTGCTACACCTCCGTATTGTTGTTGTACTTTCTGGTGTGAAATCACTCGGTGACCGTCGTTCGTTTGTTCGTTCGCTCGTTCGCAGCCTTTTGCAAAACCATCATCATCGCAAGAGTCAAGGCGAGGGCAATCCCGTCGTGAAACTTTTGTGAGGAAACAGAATCTTCGGCGTAATCTCGGTTGGTGGAATTTCAATCGCCCCCAGAGAGTGTGAATACGCGGCCAAAGCCCAAATAGGTTTGCAAGCTTGAGCATCCTAATCCTTACCCAGTGAGCGTATCCTCCGAACGGGGAACTTCTTGTATGTTCTGTGTGCCACCCGAAATCGTTGAAGGGTTGAAGAAGTTTTAAAGATTTGAACGCCTGGGAGTGACCACCCCCGCCCTACGTTCTCGACAGCAAATGAATAGAAACCTAAACAGTGAGTGCAGATCGTGATACGGTTTCGGATGCTTTAATCATGCTAAGTGTTAATCCATTCAATTTGTGAATAGAGCACAGAAAGTGTTTGTGTTTAATCAAACTGGATTCAAGCGAGAACCCTGCGGCACGCGAAAGATGTGCTAGCATCCCTTCCAGCCGTCTCCGTGAAAAGATGATTGTGCGTCAGTGGCAGGTGTGAAGAGGTTGTGGCTGCTTAGAGAAGAGAAGAGATTGTGAGCCTACGGAACGTTATGGGTCATAGTCCGTAGTGCGCAAGGAGACGAAGACGTGCAGACGTGTACCGTCACCAGACAGACGAGACCGGAAGTTTTCTAAACGATTTAGGCGTCTTGTGCGTGGTGATGCTGCAGGAAGAATTTATAGCGTACTTCTCATAATGACGTAAACCGAGCAAACCAGTGCATAGCTCTTGGTTCACGTTTTCAGGACGCTAATCCGTCCGTCGATGTAACAAGAATTGATACACAACCGTACCCAAGTGAATTGTGAAACCGTTCCAGTGCATTTTTATACCAGTTAATCTCAAGAGATCAAGATATCAATAGTGTAGTGTCGTACATTGTGCCAGCAAAATGATGGACGCATCGGCAGTGGAAGCCCGCGGCTGGTACGACAACCAGCGGCTGGCGGCAGAAAGTTCGCTCGGGCCGTCGGCAGCTGCAGCGGCGGCCGCGGCCGTTTCCCTCGGGCAGCAATCCTCGGTCGGGACCGGTATCGGTGGCGGCGGAATCGATTCCTCGGACATGAATGCGTTCTATCGATTCGAGAACAGCAGTGCAGCAGCCGCCGCCGCCCACCGCCGCTACTACCCGACCGGATACGGAACCCACGGTAAGTCGAGTGAAATAATTATTCAAATGTCGAGCAGCCTCTAGGTGTCATTAACAAAAAAAAAAAATCGTAAATCTAAAAGTGCATCAATGAAGAATGCAATTTCTCAAAGTGCTACTAAGTTCAGGTCGTCGTAACTTGCTTCCGTGCCCGCGAGAGTCCGGCGGCTTTAATGTTATTCTAATCGCCGTCCGGGAAATGCACGTCGAGGGGCTATTCTGTGCAAATTTTTCACCAACCGACCGCCGCTTTGTACCCGCGTAGATTAATTACGACGGGTGAATATTATGTATGCACATTGCCGGGTGCAGTCTGTTATCGATTGATGATGAGCTACTGCTGCCCGGTCCGTATTGTTTCCATTCATCACGCGTTCGGTCGGTCGGATTGAATGGGATGCTCGCTGTAAATGCGTAGTAACGCGAATTTTCCTAGCCCAACCACCGGCCAGTCATGGGAATCGGGTGAATGAAGCACATTAATTCGGCATAGATTAAGAAATTAGAACTCGACCGAAGCCGCTGTGGGGATTCTCGGTGCTCGTGCTCAGTGTTATGCCATATTCGTTTTCATCTGGTGGAAAGATGGTTGTGCACCAACTGCTGTCATCTTCATATAAAAAAAAAGGTTTGACAGCACTTGGTGCACTACCGGTGCACCACCAGGATGAAAACGAATATGGCATTAGTGAATCAGTTCGGGTGATCTTTAGTTTTGGCCATAAGCGCGAAAGTCGTGAAGTAAAATTTAATGCTTCTACGGAAAGAGGATTACAATTGTTGCAAAGGAGAAAAAGTCGCTCTTTAATTTTCGAATTGAAAATACTTCATATTTGTTTAAATTTACAAAACTCTGCAGTAGAATGTTGAACTTTTGTTTATTCTTCTGTCATCAGTCATTTCCCAGCTTGTCAAACGAACAGCTGATTTCTCATTGATTACAAGTTTTTCGGCAACCTCTGGTCCGCTGAATAACAACAACATTAAGCATGTTCAGTGGCCGCGCAGTATCTGAATGTATTTATTTCACGCCAAAATCAAATTCAAGTTAAACGATATGTACCACAATAATGTTTTTCAGGTAGATATTAGTTTCTAAAGATTAATCGCATTTGAAACTGAAAAAAATGTGAAATTTGTACTGAATACTAATATTTAATTTGAACGGATTTCGAAAAATCATTAAACAAATCTAATCTTCACAGTAAAAATAAAAATCAACTGCGATGTTATGATTTTTCAAAACAAAAAACATCAACAAAGCAGGCCAACCTGGCCAATACCTGAGACCAAATCTGTTTTCTTTCAGAAGTTTAAAATTGAAACTTTTTATTCATTTTCAAGACGCTGCGGAGTAAAAAAAACTTCAACCGGAAATTGAGTCGATTTTGAACTTCGGTAATCGAATTCTCGGCCAAAAAAGTGCATTTATAAGTCTGCTTAAGGGGGGGCTAGGGTCTAACGGGTATAAAAAAAAACACCATTTTCACGATTTTTTTCTGGAGCTATCGTTCAAACAAATGTATTCAAATTTTTTGCAGTATACAAAGCATTGTTAAAAGAACATGTAGTAATTTTTTCGTAGAAAAATATTGAAAAATGAGCCGGGGACGGAGCATTTTCGAGGATGCCTTTTAGAAAACAGCATTTGCGGTGGACACTGTATCTCAGCACAGAATCATCTGAAGTCAAAAAATCAGAGCAAAATATTTTTAATAGATGTTTTTCTGGACCCCAACGTTTTTATTTAACTTAAAAATATTTTTATGAAATTTTTGTGGCTGTTTGAAGTAAAAACTACGATTTTTCACTTAAAAATCCGCCATTTTTCACCTGTAAAATCTCCCCAAAATAAAAAAAATCAAAAAATAAAAACGTTGGGGTCTGGTATTTTATATATAGAAAATATGTTCCAAATTTGAAAAGAATCGGATAAGTAGTTTTCAAATGACGATGTCCACGGACTTTAAAAATGTGCTTTCGAGAAAAACGCGTTTGAAGTTTCTGCTCTTGCTTTCTTGCAGTATTAGATAGGAGGAGATAAAGGCCTATAACTTCTACAGTTTTGCTTCGATTGACTTGAAAATTTGACACAACATTCTTGAAATGTTTTACAATAAGAAAATAAAAAAATAAAAAAATCGATTTTTTGAAAATGTTAGACCCTACCCCCCCCTTAAATCCTCCATTTGAAGCTCAACTGATGAGTATTAATTAGAAAATGATTGGCTCATTTTCAATTTTGGTTTCTAAATTTAAGTTACGAGTTCTAATTCCGACTTAGAGTTATTGAATCTAAGATCTTCTACTAAGTTCGTATTGTAATTTTTTTTTCGTTTATTTAAGACACAACGAATTTTGAGCCAATTTTCATCTCAGATTCTGTTTCACAGAACACAGAATTTTGGAAATATTCACAGATTTAATAGTTTTTTTTTAATTTGGACATTTTCCAAAATAATAATTTTCATATCAACATAAATTTTGGATTTTAACTTTGTTTTGGAAAAACATTAGATTGTTGTTTTTTTTTTCTCACGTAAAATGAAGAAAAGGCTCCAGTTTTAACGACTTTTCAAAGAAATTTATGCTATTTCCGTCACAGAAAACCAACACTGAATTTTTGGGCAAAATCATAGAAAATCAGGTTTTTTTTCGCTTTTTTTCGGCCACTATCATCACAATTCTGATTTCTGCTTCTGTGTTCAAAAACGGAGCTCCGATTCAAAACACAATTTTAACTTCTTAGCTTGTTTTGAATTATGAATGACTTCACTTTTCATTATTGATACGTACTGAGAAAAATATCTTTATTTTGAGTTTCCCTCTAACTTAAGTTTCATCATAATCGAGATCTAACTTCCAATTTCTGATCTTCAAGTTCAATTTATTTTCTGTTTTTTCTGGGGTCGATTTCTGTAGATGTTTTTTTATGAGTTTTAAGTCATAGTTGTGTTTTTTGGTTCTCAATTTTTAATTCAAATCCACATTGGTTAGTTCAGGTAATTTATTTTTGAAAAAATATTCAACTTTCAATTGTTGAAGTTTCGTGTTGAGTTTCATGTTGATATAAAAACTAAAAAATGTGATTAAAAATAATGATGAAAATTTTCTTGGTTTTTTTTTTTCTTAAAAACTGTTTTCACTCAAACAATTTTGTTTTTGTCGTTGTTTTTTAATTTCTAGTTTACAAACTTCTTGAAGATTTTTTTTTATTTTTTTTTTTAAACGAACACAAACGCATACAGGATCTCAATGAAACTTGAAGTTTCCTCGAAGAGATTCCTTTTTTCTTAACTCTAAGCGTACATCTTTCGAGGATATGATGGCTAGCATCTTACAAATGCTTAAACCACCAACCCAAAGAAAGTGTACTATGTATGCCGTGACCGGGATTCGATTTCATACCCACTGGCTTAGAAGACTTGAAGGCTATCCTCTACGCCACGAGCTGCGGCAAAAATTCTGCAAAAAATCTTTCGTTTTGTCAGCCTTTTTCGCAGCAAAAAAGCCAATTTTATAAGATGTGTGTAGTATCATGCTAAATAATCAATTAAATTCGAAATTTCATATTGAGTTCATCTGATGTTTTTGCATGTTTATAAATTTTCTGAATAAGATTATAATACTGTGAATTGTCAGAAAAAAATCCATTTGTCTCTTTAGAAAATATACTGAAATCGAAGCTAAATTGTTTCCAACAAGGCGTGAAATCTGGACTTAAAAATGATTTTCATAAACCAAAAAAGGTGTTTCAGGTAAAACTTAATTCGTATCATTTAACTAAATCCGATTTCAAAATTATTTCTCAGAAATGACAAGAATTTGTTTTCTGCATCGAGAAACGGATATCTTGAATCAGCTCTCCTAAGTCCTGAGAGTGGCATAAGGTACTTTTATTGATTTCTCTTGCAGTAGATTTTTTTAAAATTTTAACGAATATTAACCGCATATAAAATAAATGAAGCCCTCCGAACTAACTTTATAGTTTTCGTGTTGCTCGATTTTCTATGCACTTTTCGAAAGTTGTAGTTTTCGATCGAACAGAGTTTCAAGTAGGCCTTGCCTCGGGTGTGGACGCGTTTTTTTTTTGTTTTCTCGCTGCGCGAGTTTTTTTCTGGGAAAAAAATTTTGATTTGAGAAATATTTTAAGGGTTATTTAACAAAAAATCGAAGAATTGTTTATCGTGTCAACAAGAGCTAATTTGTGGAGGTGTAGAATGAAAAAGATCTCGACTGATTTGTGGCTGGAAAAGTGATGAATGGGGGCAAAGCTGGATGCCATAATGCCGGGAGGTGGCACTCGCCAAGGACAATAAAAAGCGAAAATCAAGCTGAGAGCTTTCCGATTTCCCTCTAAAGATCAAACACATTCTTTTTCCTATCAATTTGCTACTGTGCCTTTTTCAAAATTATTTAGATTAAGTTCACATCGTGGCAGAAGTATTGTCCGGGTTCGATATCGTAAAAGTTAGTTTTTCTCATACTTTCACATACGACAGTACCACACTAATCATGATACTGATGAAAATTCAGATTGTACAGAAAGAGAAAGATTTTATAATGATAAACAAAAATTTAGTTGACTACAACCGAAATTTTTCCATAAGCCTCCAAGTGAAAAAACTTTTTTTTCCATGTTTGTTTCCATTATTTTAAATTGATTATCCAAAAAAAAGTAAACTTATGATTGATTTATTTGTTGAACAATTTAAAACAAACAGTAGAAGAAATTTTGGACGATTCAATCATAAACATAGCAAAAACATAGTGGTACTATTCTTGTTGCGCTCACTGTTTCTTTTCTTCTTCTTTTATAAACATAGCCAAAACTTGTAAGCAAAACTTGCGCCCTTCATTTTTCTGATCAAAGTTATCTCTGTTATGTTTAAATATGAATTTCAGAGATTACTTCGGTCAGACCAAACATGTGGTAAATACCGCAAAAGATGCTGGAGCAAGAAGAGGAATAAAGCGTGGAGTTCCCTATCAAACGCTTCATATGCTTTATGTACAATAACTTCATACAAAAATCCTTCAATGCAAAAGTCGGAAATCGTCAAAATGATTGGATCTCACCAAAGAGGTTTTCGTCGACCGGACACATTCTTCGCTGATTCGGAACCGTGCATCTAAAATTGGCAGGCTGACGCTATTTTGATTTCGGAAACAACTGCAGCCGAAATGACTGAGGCTGATTTTTTATTTCTCCCCGCATCCTGTAGTTTTTGTACACCTCTGCGATTATTTTAAACTGGATGCGATATTGGTAGTTAAGGGATATTAAAACTTTTTCTTCTCCAGTTCGAATGATTTTTTCCTCAGAGCGAAAATTTCTGACATCTGCGCGAATCAACGCCTACTCGAACTTTCCTATTCTAGATTCGCCGAACTGTTTTTTTTAATATGTCTTTATTGTTACCAATTCATCATTAAATTTGAATGACTTTAAATTAGGTGTTCGGCTCAATAATAAACTGTTAAGAGCCCTATAGTTATCTAGATACTAAAAAATTATTAATTAGACTTGAATTTGCTGAGCGCAATCAAGTATTTTAATGTAGGAGAACATCCTGTAATGTCAAAACTATTTTGAACTGTTATGTTAGGTTCTTTCGTTGCAATGAATTGGCTGCGCATAAAGTTGTTAATATCAAATTGCATTCGTAAATCTCAGAACGTCATCATACGATCTCCCTAAATTCATGATACTAATGACATTAATTGATCAAATGAAACCCAAGCTTTCGCGAAACATAGAATGCATGTTAATCAGAGCTGCAAATTATCAGTGTCAGACGGCCAATGTCAGCCGACTTTGATACTGCTTTGCATGTCTATGTCATGTGATACTGTTTTTTGGTCAGCGACATATGATTACAATGTCATGACCAAGTTGAATAAACGACATCATGCTTGCTACGACTTTTTTCTTCTAACGGCCAACAGCTACGTTTTTTCAACTTTGCGCAACTTATAACGAAAAATCCCTTTCAAAAGAGCCTAAAAATGAAATAGAAAGATGATCGTATGTGTGATGCGAGTGGAGTACAAAAATGTCATTCAATATTGACATTGCTGCCTGACCGACATTGTAGCTTGGTCATTCAACTCGTAGATGACTTTGATATTCTTTCGATAACATTGAATACTAGACGTTGGTCGGGTCGAACGAAATTGACTGAAATTTACCAGCCTTGATGTTAATCAATTTTGTTCATATTGGTTCATGCGACCCAGACAAAAGTAACTCTAGAATCATTTCAACATAAAAATAATAAAACGACCAAAAACATCAACTGGTTGGGCCCACCGTGGAGAACCAGTACCACACGTTTCAAATCACATTTCCTAAGAGAAGAAGCATTTGAATTTTTTTATGTTATTATTAATAGAATTTATAAATTCTAAGCTTTATTTACCATCGTTGAATTGTGTTGAACTCCAAAGTACAATCATTCCTGAGCATCATCCAATGATTAAGTGTTTTTATTCGCTCTTAAAAATAAAAGGAGAAACGGAAAATATCAGCAGAACAAAAAAACTTTCAATGTCTGTTAACTCTCATCCGTCTCTGAATTTTTTTCCCGTTTCAATCCCTGGAGTGTCAACTTGACACTCCTGATGAAAACCAATTTATCTCTCTTGTTTTTCAACCGATTTTTACAAAATTTATAGTTTTGGAAACCTTTGTAATGTAACTTCTCACAAATTATTTACCTACAACACTTCAGTTTTCCAAATGTTTAAAATTACGTCAACTTTTCAAAATTTATCTGGTATGACGGTTCATTGATTGAAAAGTACGGTTTTTACACAACTTTTTTACATTTTTTATGGTCATGATCTTAGAAAATTTAAAAAAAAATTTATGTGCAACGTGTAGCTTCTAACTTGAACTTTCTTGGACACTAAATGAAATTTATTTGAGCATTCCGTAGCTGATCTACAGTCTTTTTTCCGAAGCATATTTTTTCGGATTTTTTTTGTACATTGAATAATGGAAAACTGCTGTGTTATAGGCGAATAATGTTTGAGAAACATATATGAGTTATATTACAAGGTTTTCAAAACAAAAAAAATAATTTGAGTAAAGGATCTGTAAATATTCTAAAACCAGAACTGCCTTCACAATGATATACACCGTGTACTCCGGAACAATTTTCCGCTACTACTCCGCAAACGACTTACTTACTTAATGATCCCGCGCCGATCCTCCGGTGCATAGGGCCGTAGTAAAAGACCTCCACTGTTGACGATCCGGAGCCAGCGTCTTCACCTGATCCCAGTCAAGATTCTCGTCGACAGTTCGGATTTCAGCGGCTAGGCTTCGCCGCCACGAATGTCTGGGTCTGCCTCTTCTTCGATGTCCTTCTGGATTCCAATCTAGCGCCTCTCTGCAAATCTCGTTTTCATCTTTTCGCAGCGTGTGTCCAATCCATCTCCACTTACGCTCCCGAATCTCGATTTCTAGCGCCTTTTGATGACACCGGCGATGTAGTTCTTCGTTTGGATCCAGTTGCCAGGCCACCAAGCGCGGATGACACTCCGCAAACAGCGATTCACAAATACTTGCAGTTTTCGGCTCGTTACCGCATATGTGCACAAAGTTTCACACGCGTACAACAATACGGGTTTGACGTTTGAGTCGAAGATTCGGGTTTTGCGTTCATAGAAAGCTGGAAGCACTTGTAGCCCAGTTACCACAAAATTCGAAGAATTTTCTGGCCCCTGATAGTTGATGATGCACTGCTACTTTCCAAGCCGCCCAGCGATTCCAGCGCTAAGAGGAACGTTGTTTAAATCCTTTATTGCGCCGAGCGAAACTGTAACCCTCTTGACAATCACACTTGACACATTCTGCAATTTTGTAGTAAGGTGATTTTAGCATTCATTTTGCCACTTAACAAATATTAAAAACACAAACGTTTCATCGACGAAGAGAAAACAAACGCATACGTTGCCAATAAATCATGGCCTACTCCCGCCTTGCAAATGATTGTTTTTTAATAACATTCTTTATCATTACTTCGTGGATAGAATATGTACTTAGATCCTTCAACAAAAGAGTTCTCCAAACGGTAAATCGATTTGAATTGACCTTTACCAACGACATCAGCAACTGTTATTCACAATTCGCTATAAATGTGCTCTATTTCATCCAATGTTTATTATTCCGGTCATCGGATCCATTTCTGCGAACTCTTCAGGCTTCAAGATCAAGCAAACAAATACGGTTTTTTGTTGAAGATTTTCGTCTTAATTTTAATGGTAGAAGTACAAAACTCTTAGATTTTTACTCTACTTTTCATTGTCGATATGTTAAAATGACATCACACCTCAACGCAAACAATTGAAAAACAGTAAACAATCAAGTTATTCTACCGGCAACAAACAAGTATGGCAACAAGGGATGTTCCAAAGTTAAATTAACAACAGCAGCTATAAATCCCCACTGCGAAGGGGATGATGGACGTTTTTAATTCCATGCCGAAGCATCACGGTTCCGTGAATATTTAGTTTACGTTCTAGTAGAGTCTTTTTTTTTCGTCGATCGTTCACTTAAATCACACCGGAGAACCGATCCACGCTCCGGTGAGGTGCCATGGGTGGATCAGAATGCAACAAAGTAGAGCTACATTCGCTCTCAAATTCATATTCTAAGCCATCGGCCATCGTTCATCGACGACGGTCGAAGTGTCAATCCCGAAAAGCCGCCATAGAGCGATGCGGTGGCCATTTTCTCGACATCTCCCATCAACTTCCGTGTTCCGTGTCTGGCTGGGAAAAAACGGCTCCCTTGGGTGCATGATATGTGAACAGAACTGAAAAAAATGGTTCAGTATCTCATTTTTTCTTCTATCAGAGAGATTGATTTTTTCGGTTCGTTCGTTTCGGACGTGTGCGCGCGCCTTCTCGAATGTCCGGCGAGGCTTTTCGGCGGGACGAAGGTGGCACACGAAACCGAAATCATTCAACCAAAACCATCAGTTGTGGTGGGCCAGCGAAAATGGTGAAGCTTCTCCTCACCCACAAACTGCTAAAGTAACTCACACACGAAGCAAACTGAAGAACAACAGAACAGAAAAAAATGGGTCTGTGAGAAGTCACGTCACGTCACTTTTGCCACCGTTTTCGTTCGTTCGTTCGTTCATTTGTTGGCCAGTGGCAGTGGATCATCATCGGTAGCAACAACGCCACGAACATCGAGAACACGCAGCCCTGGGAGTCAGTCAGGGTTGGCTGAAACTAGGCCTCCGAAAAAGCAACAGAAAAAATAGGCACTACCAAAGTGACCGGCAGCTGCCTGGTCACGCACACCCCATGCAGCGAACGAGAGCGCCATCCCATGGTTTATGAACGGGGGGGACACCGGTGTGTGGACATATTTCATATTACACGAACACATCGGCAAAAGCAACCCTTCTTTAGGTGTTCCGACGACCAAGACCAGCGACAAAGACAGCTTACGTTAGCCTAGCAGAGGGACCATAATGGTTCCCGCCGAGCCAACAAGGTAGAGGACATTGTTGCGCCTTATTTCGGTTGCAATAACATCGCAGTAGGCTCATCGGAGAGGAGGGTTGATGCGTATACCTATAGCCACATTCATAGGTGGTGCAGGAACCCGTCGGACGAGTTTCCCTTCGGAAAAATTTTGACTGACAGCTCTACTCTGACAGCAGCAGCCGGTGATGGCCGAAATTGCCGAACCTACTATTTATGGTGGGCAGCGAACCGTGGCCAACGCGAGGAAAAAAATTCTTCATTTGGGGACCCCTGAAGATGGTCGGTCGAGGAAAATGGACTACTCGAGTAATTTGTAAGTTGTTATGTTTTGCCGCTGTTCGAAAAATTTGTATGACATGGCGATTTTCTCCGGAGCTGCGCTCGGATCATTTAAAACCGGGGGAGCCATTTTTTGGAACAAACCTGATAAGAAAAAGCGACGAATTAATGGCTCAATAGGATTTCACAATAATCTTATTGAAATTTTCTCACCAGTAAAGTATTTTAAACCGTACATACACGCTGCCAGATCTTTTGAGCATCCCGGTGAGTAGTAAGTACATTTACTACTCATCTTTACTAGGCCGAGCCTACTGTGCAGTATTGGAGGCAAAGACAACTGTAACACAGAGAGGAAAAAACGTGGACAACAGTGTAGTGACCGGGCCGGGATGTTCCTCATCGCACGCTTTCCATGATTTAATAATTTTCACGTTGGGAACACAAATGCTAGAAAGAAGTGTGCCCCTGGACTCCGATCCCCGATACAATTTCTTATGCGGGTCAGAATGGGGTTATTCTACAAAGAAATTCCAAATTTTACAACATGTTAGTTTTGAAATTCTTTTCAGTCTTTGGAACTTTACCCTTTCCAAACATTTCTTGGTAAATATACAAGAATGTATTAGACAAACTTATATACTTACGAATAACGGAACTATTATATCGGTACTAAACAGGTTTCCGGAAATAAAAGAACACAAAGTTATATTTCGCTCTTCTTCGTATCCTGTCGCTCAAACAACTAACTTCAATAGTTCTCCTGTAACTCGATTACTTCGATCGATATCACAGGAACCAAAAATTTCTTTGAAAACTCACTTCCCTACTTCAACCTTACTGATAAATGCATTAAGAGCGTTTGTCCTACTATTGCTGTTTTTTTTTCCAATCGTAACACTCCGAAAAGTTTTCACAAACGCGCACGTGGGCCACAAAAAAGTGATAAACATAGAAAAAAAACGCAAAGCCAGCAGAAATAGAAAATAGACATTAAAGTTAAAGGGACTAGTTTTCGAAGAAAAAAAACTGAACCAGATAACGGGTGGTACCTAAAATTTTGGAATTTCTCTTTCAAGTAGTGAAAAAAGTCAAATGTACTTGAAAAGAAGACTTGATTTATTGAAATTAAAGGTACATTGTCCATTGTCTAAAAAACATAAATGAAAAGTTGAAAATGGTCCATAATCGGCTGTTCGCCGAAGCTTCCGTTTGATTTCGGAACAGGAGCGTTGTACGGCCTTCATGTCAACTTTGTGAATTCATCTCTTGATTCTACCAATCAATTGTTTGCAGTGCTTGGCTCTCCAATTATTTTTGTACACCAATGAGCTCAAAGTTCCGAAAAAATCTTCGATTGGGCGACACTTAGGCAGATTGTTCGGGTTGTGGTTCTTGGGTAGAAATGAAATCGAATGGGTGTTCAAAAAGAATTGTGTGCTTTTTTTTTTGGCATAATACGATGACGCTTTATCCAGCCAAAACACGTATTGTCCGTCTGCGTGATGTTTTTGTAGAAACGGCTTTAAAATTTTCTTCAAACATTCATTCTGGTACACATCTTGATTGATAACCAAACCAGACGGCTTGAACTATGGATTAGAAATACCTCTCTCGGAAATGAATATTCACAGCATCACTTTCTGTTTTGAACTTGTATTTTATGTTCGGAGATATGTTAAAACTATCCTTGAAATAGTATCGATCGTTTCCGGGGATTTAACTTTCGTCGTTCAAAACAAAACATTTTCCGGAATATTTTTTCATCTTCCAGCGGGAGGGATGGGAATTTAGAGAAATCTGATCCAAAGTGTATTCTGGGGCTCTTGTCTTCTTTCGGCACTTTATGCCAACTGTTTTAATGTCTTGCCAATGTACTGGTTAGAACAATTGAACTTTTTGGCGGTATCCTCTGGCACGAGAAAGAGAACGACGTCCTTTTGCGTCCATAATTTTCGCTGGTTTGCCACTACCTTGCCTGCAAGTAGTTGTTGGTGATTTTAAGATATTGTAAACAATGTAAGCCACCACATTTTTACTTTTAAAATGTTGCACTTTATGCTTTTTGGCGAGGTTTTTGTGAAGTTCATAGAACTGGACAAACATAAACAAAACAAAAAAAAACTGGCGAAAAGAGGAAAAAAAAGCTAACTCAACTCACCATCTCACACTTTTCTCTGAGCTCATTTATGTTTGAGAATTAGGGCCTCGAGAAAAAATCCAAAATTTTTGTTGCCACCCGTTAATGCTGAAACGTACAACCTCTTTCAACTACTATTTTTGAAAATCTGAGATACTCAAATGTATTGAAAATTTGGAGATTTCTATGAGAAATTTCCAGAAAACATTTTTTTTTAAATTTACGTATTATACTTAACACTAGTATTGTATTTTTGAACAAAGTAAGCTGAAGATCACTTTTAATGCGAAATCGTGCGCGGCGAAAATGAGATTCAAAAATATATCAGTAGAACAGTTTTTGAGTTATGCTTCAAATACGAAATTTTGGAAAAATAAAAAAGTACTGCTACTTAGGTTCAAATATCTCGGACTGCGTTACATTAATTTGAAATCTCGAATTTAAAGCAGATTGCCGCAGGAGCCGATTGCCTGCCACACAAGCACTTTCTGGCTAATTTTTCCACCTCAATCGACTTCTCGTGGTCACTCACATCCTCCTTCAATAGCTGCAGTGTAGAATTGTGGTTCCCGAAGAGTACTGGAATCCTCTTTTACATAAGTTTCATCGTCCATGAGAATGCACGCATCTGGCTTCTGCAAAATCCGATGGTACAGCTTCCGGGCACTTGTTTGGGTCTTGATCCGCTGCACCATTCCGATCGCTGTCCCAGCTTTTTTCGCCAAATCCCGTATGGACATCGATCGATTCCGGTTGATGAGGTTGATTACCTTACGGTTCAGATTTGGGTCAGATGGTCTTGGTTTTCTGCCTCTTCCTGGCGAATCATCGAACGTATAGTGTTCCCCGAACTTGTAGATGATGGATTTTACGCTCGCCGGATGAATGCCGAAACGTTTCGCCACTTCATTTATCGAAATGCCCTTTTCTCGCATCCAAGTGTCCAACATACGAATTTTAACTTCTTTTTTAATTCGCGACATTTTGCGAGAAACGAATGTTTCAAACGTAACAAAGCGCTGGTTCACTCTTGACAGATCAAGATGTTACATACAGGTGAGCACAGTTGTTCACGCGTTAGTAAGAAGGCCCAATATGTTTATAGAAAATTTTTTGATACACTCCTTACGTATGTAATTATCACGGTACGGCTCAACCGTCAAGAACAATTACACTATTTTTAAATTAAAAATACTAGCAAAACATGAAAGTCAAAATTTTTACCGATGGAGTGAAATAAACACGACTTTTGCCAACTAGTCATGGCCACCTTTCCCTAATAAAGAAAAACCGGAAGGTGTTGGAGATTTTTTTGCGGTAGGATGTATTTCACTGCTGACCCTCCTTAAACAGTGGTAGTGAAGTGGTTCAGCTGTGGAAATTTTGGCATTGGTAAAGAAAAACATGTAAATAGTTTCAGTGGCAAGCACAGAAATCACAAAACCCAAGAAAGGAAGCATTTTTAAGAATTTTATATAATATAATAGAATATTATAATATAATTTACTATTATTAAAACATAAAAACATTAAAGGTCTGTTTAGCCAATTCTTTGGATTTTCTAGATAACTCAATAAGGCCAAAGAAAAAAAAAATCATAGCAAGCTAGGATCAGGCAACGTTTGTTTGTAACCGAAAAACCTTGCATCCGGAAAACACATTACATGTAAGGGGAACGAAGAAAAACACTTGTTAATTCCACCATGAATCACTTTAGAGTTCTTCTTTATTCATTTAAATTTTCATTTTCAAAATGCACTTTCTTATTACCAATTTGAAAATAAGGGCCTTTGTCCCCAGAGCAACACTGATATGGAACGCCACTGATATGGGAAATCAAATTTGTATTTCCAATCGAATCGAATCTGTATTTGTCTTTCGACTAGGAATTCAAACGTTCTTTTCAATTTGAACTTTTTTTATTATTCACTTAATATTGAACATAATTCTGCGGGAACTTATCTCTGGGCTCCAAATTTCAGACGATCAGGTATTTTTCACAAGACAAAATTCTTCAAAACCGAGGACGACCCATAAACCACGCAGTGAATTTGAAATAAACATTTCCTGCTGACAGCTCTGCGACCAGACGGAAGTCTTCCGAATACACTGGATTTCATTTCAACGACAAATTGATATCTAAATTTGTTATTTTCCCGAAAATTTAAACGCAAAAAAATGTACAAGCGGAAAAAACACGACCGCACTCGATCAAGGCTTGCTTTGCTTTTCCAATGCTGTCATTTTTGCTCAGTACGATTCAAAACGCATCACAATTAAAATGTTCCCTAGGACTGGTTGATTTTTTTTGTAAATCTTATAATTTTGAAGCTCATAATTTTGCTAGAAAACACGATTCCCTTTAAAATTTCTCAACGTAGCTTGGGAGAATGCTTTAAAACTTTCTGAGTTTATGCTTTTTTTTTTGGTTTTTTTTTTGAAGTTTTGATTTTTTTGTTTTGGGGAACAGTTCAAAACTGCAATAGAAGGGGATCTCGAAAATATTCAGGGAAAAATCTAGTAGTTAATACTTGTAGAGGTCTAGAGAAAATCTTAGAATTATGATACTAATCGCTAAATTTATATATAATATTTTTCAAGTTGTTTTGAGCTATCACTCGAGGATATAAAAAAGATGATTTCACTTTTCGCAGTGCTTGAAATACGAACAGATCTGGGACTCTACAAAGAGTTAGGAAATAAAATCAGTATATTAAGATTGTAGGCAAATTTTCTAAATTGTTTAGACATTCTGAACTACTCAAGCAGCTTCTAATGACTAATCGTGTCTAAATTTCGTATAAGATTTTGGAGCTATCCTCCTGTCAACCGAACGAAATACAGACAACATTTCTTGACTGAGTTCGAAAACTCCCACCCTGTCACTGTAAGTGTAGAATAGTTTTAAATTCTACCTTACTATCCGAAAATGTCGGGGGATGTGTGAAAACGAAGTGTCTACAACCAAACAGGTTTCAACTCTGTTAAATGTTCGAAAATTCTTCGCAACCGAAATCTCCCAAGAAACTAATTCGTTTTGATACGAATCCATTAAGTTTGAACCCCATAATTTCGCCGGCAAACACGATTACTTTCAAAATCTCCCAACAGAGAGCAACGGAGGGAGCTGCTCCGGGTGGAGGAGAAAGATCTCCAATCGATACCAGCACAAGGCACCGATGCCATGATATCTTCAATTAGGATCCCGACCTGAGAGGGGGAAACGATCGCTGCTGCTACCCGATATGCGCGCACACGTGAGTGCACTACGGCGCAAAAAACAGAAGTAAGTAGCAAGTAGCTGCCGCGAGTAAATCGAATTATGACAGTTTGATTGTTTGGCTCGCGTTGATCGAGCGCGATCGAACATCTAAGGCGAAGGAAGAAGGATGACGGTGAGGATTTTTTAAAGCTTACGATTTGCTAGGGAAATCTCTTCGGCGGCCCACCAATTTCGGTGGCGCACTTTGGCCCGTTTGATTGGTGATGGACTCTCCTCTCCCGGGTAGACAGTTTGACTTTGACGCGTGAGGCGGCTCTTTGCGGTTTGGTGCCGCCGTCTGTTCAGGCAGGGGCAGGAGCCGAGAATTCCGCGATCGCCGACGTCGTCGTCGTCGTCAAGCTTGGTTTGGTTCGTCCTCCGACGCCACCAACTCAGCCGCTAGTCGGTGGTTTCGGTTGGCCGCTAAGGGTGGTAATTAGCTTCAATTAAGACATCAGAGAGCCACCCGAGACGCGGCAGAGGGGCCGGCCTCCGAGCACTTTGAGCTAATGGGTTCGATTGTTTAGGATGTGCCTTCGCAACCTAAGATAGCTCCAAAGGTGATAGTGATGGGTTGCCGATGGCGGCAGATGGCACTGCGGAGGGAGATGTGGAGCCTTGCGCCATAATAATGGCTCACTTTTGACATTCGTCGGACAGATTTAAGACTGTCAGAGTAATCGGTTGATTGGAAGGAAAACTTTGAGTGTTTCAATTGTCATCGAAAATTGTCGTTAGAGCATTTCGATCAGTTTGTTTTGAAAGTAACGAAAACCCTCTTTGAAAAATTTGACAGTTTATCAATGTAATTTATTTTGATTTTTTTTTGTCTTTACTTCACGAAACTTTTACGGACAATCGTTTTGCTCCAGACTAATGGAGAAAAATGTGTGTGAGTGAACTCTTGAATTTTCTGAAAGCCATCTTCTTCCTCCGGCTAGGGGGAGATGTGTGGGAGGCATGAAAAATAGTTTCAGTTTCGGCAGGCAACTCTTCCTTGTTTCACCTCCCATTTTGGAATGGTAAAAGCCCAGAAGGCCTATCCAAGTAGGCCGCCTCCGGGGGGGGGCTCGCCGTCCGTCGTCTAATGGACAAAATATGCTGATGAGATCGAAGTTGGTTCTGCCGCGTAAATTCCACCCGCCGGCAAAGCCCCTCACGCCTGCTAGGATTGCTATGAGTCGCACGAAAAAAAAAACAACAGCAACAGTAACAGCAAATACAAAACAGCGTGACCAACAAAGAAAGGTCTAATTGTTGGATATTTAACGCATTTTTAAGATTAGAACCGGACTTGGCCGACGACCGACCAGTGGAATTGTACTGAACTTTCTCGGAAACAAATTAGGCAGTAAGCACCCCCCTGATTTGTGGATGTATGTGTCTGTACGTTTGTGATTCCGAACATTCGTCGCTGCCGGCAGCAGCAGCAACAGCCTTATCAACTATCGATCAGCGGCTTAATCGCCAGCCATCGTCGTCGTAAGCCGATATAGCTGCCGAATTAGTCAAGATAAGCAATCGCCATCGACGCGCTAATCGCCGCTATGTTTAACACCTCCTGTCCATCGTAGGAGAATCTCAAACGGACCGAATAGCTAGCAGCGCTCTAGCCAGAATTTTCGGATCAAATTTCCAATCAATATATCGAAGCAATCGGACGGAACGTCATAATCCGGCGCTTCTCCTACTCGCACCGAGAGAGAGAGAGAGAAGAAACCTAATCCAAAGTAGGCTTTTGTTCCCAGCCGAGAAATCGCCCGGATTTCGATCAATATCGATCAATAGGTACTCGAAAAGTTCAACCCTTTAACGGATTCGGTCCGGATTGTCCGGGTTAATCTTGAGGGGAAGGGTCCCAAGAAGGGATTAGTCATCCGGGGGTGTCTGAGCCCGGCTGAGACCTCCTCAGACGTTCGGTAACGACGGCGGCGCCAGGCCTACTTAGAGGGTCTCCTACTCGATGGAAGGTCCTTCGATTCCTCCAGGCGGCCGAGCGTTTCCCCGGAAGGCTGTTTGCTTTGATAAGTACCTCAAGTACCTGATGTTGTACTCCACTTTCCTGAAGGCTTTTCAGCTACTGTTGTTGTTTTACGGTGTTTTTTCTTCGCTCTCGCTTCTAAATATTTGAAACCGGTGAAGGTACTTGAGTTGAGAGGGGGCGCTCGGCCACTTGAGAAGGTGAGGATTATTTTATGGTTTGTTTCTTTTCGGGGCCAATCCAAACAACCCGGGAAAAGGGCCATCGCCTCACCGGGTACATACCGCAGGGAACGTGGGATCGACCGGACGACCGATCAGAATTTACCTGCATCGGCACAGGTTCCTTGCTTTTCTGGGGGCGTAAAACTAGAGCAAAATATTATCGACAGCGAAAGAAAAACAGAACCGGAATAGAATGTGAAACATGTTTAGGGCACTGCTTATTCGAAATTGTTGGATGTGTGTTTGTTCTGGAATCACGTGTTGCTCCAATGTCTTAATGTTTTTGTGGCAAAGCTAAGAGTTAGTTGGTTCTCAAATGTTTAAAAAAAAAACCCTCTCACAAAAGTTTTTTAAATTTTCAGCAGCAAACTTTTCATTAAGTCACATGTAAATGTTTTTTTCAATTCAATGATAGACTCTGATAACTGCTGTGTGGCAGCGGCATAAAAAAAATCTGCTACTGGGATACTGATTCATGCCGTATGAGGCGACTTATCCAGTACTTCTCAGATACGTTTTTTTCCATTTATACACATTGGTAAAGGCATTGGAAAAAGTTTATCAAATTTTTAGAAATAAAAGTAAGAGATTAAGTTTGCGGTTAGAATCAGATTTAATTTTTGCTCTTGTAACTCGATTAAAATTAATTATTAACTTTGTCTATAAATAATCTGCATTATAAATAATGTATGAATGAACAAAAAAACATAAAACTATGTTTTCAGTCAATCTTTATTCTCATTCTTCGTCTACTCGTTACAATGTTACTTGCATCATTAGCGATAACATATTTGTCACTGTTCACACTTGGATTCCCTGACCGGGAATGTACTCATTTCTCAATGAGTTAAATGATACTTCTACCCAGAATATCTGGCAACACTGTTGTGTTACCACGAACCTAATTTGAGTGGTCTCGCTTAACCATGTGATGATGTAAACATTCATACTGTTCGCAATGGTCTTGTGAATCGCAGTTCCAACTGCACAGTGAAAAGATCGTATAAAATGTCGTCTGAAGTCAGTTTGAATCGGATATGATAGAAAGTCCGCCATGTTTGTAAATTTTGAAATGATTTTTACTCCCGCGGCTCACTTTAATGAAACTTTCTTTAGTTCCAATTCAGCATAAAAATTAGAAGTAAAAATTAGAATTAGAAGTTAAAAATTTCAAATGCAAACCCTTAAAATGATTTGTTATTTTAAATATTTTTTTTTCATTTTTTCCGAAATGATGAGTTTTGAATAAAGAAGTTTGAACTGCAAAACCGAGATTCGAATCAAGATTTCTTCCTTATAATTATGATCCAAACTAAAATCAAATAACTATAAACAGGATACAGAATCCAAATTCTTATCACAGACATCGAATTTTAATGTTTATAAGCAAATTTGGAACCACCTAATCCGGAATTATTCTAACCCAAGCTTTTCAGATACTCTTCCGCAAGTTTCCGGTCCGTGCAAATCTAAAATATTTGCTCCAATAGTTGACAATTTAAAAAATAGTTGAATAACAATCATGGAGAAAAACGTTTGACTGTTGTTTATTGAAACACATCAGTCAATTTTAAATCATATTTCATGCTTTCGAAAAATCGTTCACTTTATTCTGATTGAATTCAGTCAAACAATTTGGACGCAAAATACATAGTTTAATGACTCAATTTAAATTATAGTTTGATTTGCGAAAAAAGTACAAAAATTAGGTCAAAATCTGGGCGATTTGACAAGCTTAGTCTAATCTTGTTGAAATTCGACATTCGGAACTAAATTTTTATCATAAAGTTAGATTTTGTTCTACAAACTATAGTAGAATTATTGACCTGGGATGAGATTTCAAGGTTTTGGCTTAAGTTCTGAGTCGAAATTGTTACTCTTGAATCATTCTAGTCATTCATCAAAATTTGATTAGGAATTTGTTATTTTGAGTTCAGAGAAGAAAATTTCGTTTGGCATTTTTGGACCCTTATGGGGGGGGGGGGGGATTTAACCTCCCTAATCCTGCCCCCTCTCCTACGGCCATGTATTTATTTATGATCCAAAAAAAATACATTTGCGAAGACTGCATAAGGGCCAAACAAAAACACATCAGAGCCGATTTCTGCTTATTTGTTCGAGACTTTCCACAATAAATTTTTGTGTTTTATTTTCGAGGGACAAAATTTCTTCTAAACACTTTCACACAGCGCTCCCGGACACTCGTCATAATAAGCGAATCCCCCAACAACCCCACACGAGAATAAAATTTCAATTCAAGGTGTTAACACTCCGTTTCTGCAGCGACCGGTTTGCGATTCTTTTTATGAAATAACACTTATTGCCCTCTAAATTTTCGGAACTTCCAGTGGACACTTCTGCACTTCCTTCCAGCTTTCATTTTAATCCATTTCTAGTCCATTCCCGATTGTTTAACGTACTGAAATTAATAATTTTATGAAATTTTCTCGAACGGAAAAACGCGTGCAATTAGGAAAAGTCATCGCCTACTCCTTAAAAAAAAATTAAGCTTATAAGTTCAACCCCAAAACCAATGATCATGATGCAACATGTCAAAATCTTTTTCATCTATTTTGTGGATAGTTCAAAGAAAGTCGACCATCTGAAGTCTACCTTCTTTCCTTGATCCCGTTCTGAGGTCTCAATTTCCACCGTTTCAGGTGAATTTCTTCTCGACTCGGAAAGCTAATCGATCCAAATGCAACCAATCATCAACGGCAGAACAACAACAAAAACCGAACAGCCTCTCATATTACTCAAAATAAAACGAACCGTTTCCCATTAATCCATTAAAAGGTTTTTCCGCCGGTTTTTTTTTTTATTATTGTTTTGGTTATTTTGTAGCCGTTGTTGTTGTGATGTTTTAAAGTTGGTTCACTCTAGTTTCGAATGTACACTTGAAAAATTTGTTGGAGGAATCCGCGTGCCTCGAGACAGCAGAAGACGAAAACTTGCCCAAAAAATTGCCAACTCATGCTAAATAAAATCGAATTATGTTTCACCCCCCTACGAATGACGGCGGACTGTGTTTGGCGGCGGGTGATGGTCAATTTTGTTGAGACGTTTTTTTTTTTCTAAACCTCCTTTCTCTTGGAATTTTCTTCGGAAATGTCAAACTTCTTTGGACCGGAGTGCAAATGGGTCTAGGATTTTTTTCTATTCCCTTGGTTCTCTTGGTATGCTCGAGGGACCTTTACTTCTACTTTTTGATCGTTTTGTATCCCGGGATCGACAATCGGACTATTGATGGTACCAAACTACATACTTCGGAACGGGAAGAAAGGGGCAGGAATTTTGTCTCAACAATTGTTGTAAAAAGATGTTTGACAGTTTTCTTTTGAACCCAGGAGAGGGCTCATCTAATCATCGGAACAATGCAACCGATTGTGTTTCGGGTTGTGCCAATTGATGACCACCAAGCAATCAACGAGCGAGTTGTTAAGCAGGCTTTGAGTTGACATTGTATTGTGACTTAAAACGTCAAACAAGTCGTTAGGTTTGTTGTTTACCTCTTCCGTCCTAATTGGCGCGTATGCCCTGTCTATTGTCACACTTTGACCAACTGAAATTCAATTATGATTGAGGCGAAAATTGGATCTTTTAAAATTGTTTTCCTGTTTGTTACACAGGAATTTAGAGAGCAAAGTACTCTCAAGTGTAATGATTGCGCTTGTGTCCAAATTTGGTCCAGTTCAAGAAAACTGTTCGAAAGTTGATGGAAATATTTTCATCGCCTCGCTAAGACACTTTCAAGCAGTTTCCATCGTGTCTGGAAAGTTTTTTAAACTCGGACTAATTTGGCATGATTTTTATAATGTTTCGGCCAGATTTCTACACGTAAAAACAAAACGCCTGGAAATGGTTCGAAAATCGACTCACTCTATAGGTCAGGCAGATTATAGAATATAGAAAAGCAGTGCTGCATTTTTTTACTTTTCGACAGAAAAATGAGCACTTTTTGAAAAGATTTGTAATCGTTTATGATAAAAATTCGTGTCGGAACCAAACAAAATCAACAAAGCTGTTGTTTCATAGATGAGGCATGCTCAGTTTGTTGAAACTTGAACACTTATCCAATGCCTCTCAACGACTTAAAAAATGGTTTTAAGAATGATCATTCTAATGAAACAAAATTTTATGCCTGCTCACTCACTGGTCGGTGATTTAATCAGATCAATTTGACATTTGAGCGCTTTTTATTCTTCTTCTGTTTTCCACCCCTGGGATTAACTGCACTGAATGCAGAGGTGCCAGGTGTCCTGATTTTTCAGGATTTGTCCTAATTTTTGAAAATCTTCGAATTTTTCCGATTTTTGAAAATTGATTCTTCAAATGTCTTGATTTTCAAAAAAAAAAACATCTCAATTATAGTCGAACTTGTAGATAAATTATGAGAAAATTTAACAAGATATCTGTAATAAAATAGTCAAACCCATTTAATTTTCGGTTCAGATGATATTTAGATGGTGTTTTTCGATACAAACCTACAGGCCAGCCTAGAAATTGCTCACTTCTATTGTCAGTTGAAATCTGTCCGTTTTTTGTCCGTATTCTGTTCGTTTTTCCTGACCATTTCCCCGCTGCCATGCAAATAGTGCAGATGACAGAAATCGAAGTCGATCAGTTCGAATACGTTAGAATTTGGTTCGAATTTGTATGAAAAAATAAAAAAAAAAAAATTTTATATTGCCACCAAAAATTTAGAAGAAAATATCGAATAAAACTATTTTGTTGTTTCATTTACTAAAAATTCAATACGAAAAAAACTTAAATCAACAGGACAGAAAAACAACAACAAATTATCATTTTTCAGGATCAGCCGATGTTGGTCGGAAAACTGTCCAATTTTGGTCGGAAAACTGTCCGATTTTGGTTGGAAAACTGTCCGATTTTGGTTGGAAAACTGTGCGATTTCGGTCTAGAAACGATCGAGTTGTTTTGACAGCTCACTCGCAAAAACTTTTCGTCGTCAGGAAAGTTGTGTCACCAGGGCACTGAATTGGTCCGAATTTGGTTCGATTCGTGATCTTTTTTCGAACCGATTCGCCGGTTTTTGTTCGATTTCAACACAATCAACACCTTAGCTTCAGTTTAACGCAAAATTTACGTTAACAAAACCCTCACAAACTCACCGTTCGTGACATACATTTACGGCTCCAGGGCTAGGATGCGTACGAATGAGCCCTGGAGGTCCAAAGTGTCCTCTCCGAAGCGATAATAAATCTGTGGGTACGATCGCTAGCAGAGGTACCCCACTGCCATTGGTTGATTTAATGACCCTTCCGAAATTAACGACTACACCACGCACTGGGTTTTTTCTCTCCTTTTTTCACAAAGTCCAAAGAAATTCTAGAAACAGATTTATGACTGATCGCGGGGGACACCTCGATTTGTTTTTTTTTTCCTTGATGGAAGCCCTCGGAAGCTGTTGGTGGAACCACCTGGAAATCTAGATCCACGAATTTCCAACAAACCAACGACAACATGTGAAAGGGAGCCAACTTCTAGTTTCGATTTTTAATGACTTTTTGATTATTTTATGATCTGTGTTGAAACTAATACCTTTTTTAGTGCACACCATCGTCGTCGTCATCACGTGTCGATTGTTTGCTTGTTTGTTCCGTTTTTTGTTTTATAGTTATGACTGTTTGATTTGTTTTTCTCGGCGTCGTCCTCAACCAACCGGGCCTTCGGGTAGAAAGTCGCTGCTATATTCAATCAATCAATCAATCAGTCCTAGTCCCGAAGTGACTGAGTGAGCGAGTCCCAGGTGCCGAAACTGAATCCGATGGGAACTTTATAATGACCACCAGATTTGATGATCCTCGGCGCGATCGAGAGATTCATGATGGCACTCCGGTCCAGCACAAATGAAATCACGGGGCAATAAAAATTAACTAAATATTTATCGATTTGGTCAGGTTTTTGTCTAGCTTTTACGGGTGGTTGAATAGCTTCCTGGAACTTTTCAACGTTTTCTTCTTTCTCGACGACTAATTGTATTTTAGTGGAGATCTTCTCCGTGCGTGCGTACAAATTGACCTCCAACTTGTTCTATTGCTTTTTGATTGGTACTAACTTGTTTTTCCTTTGTTTTTTTTTTCTTCCAGCTTCTCGAATGTCCCCGCATATGACCCCGCAAGTGTGCAGGCCGCACTTCCCGAGTCCCCTGTCCTGGTTCAACGAGTCCACCAAGCCGTTCGCTGCGAGCGGTAGTTGGAGTAGTCCCTTCACGTGTCCGCAGGATCCGCAGGACAGCAAACAGGCGGCACAGCTCCAGAGTAGCCAGAGTGCGGCAGCCGCCGGTCAGCATCTATTCTCGTTCCCGCCAACCCCACCGAAGGACTCTACGCCGGATTCGGTACAGACGCCCAACGAATACCAAACCAGCCTGAACAGCTTCATGCACCAGAGCCAAACAACGTCCAGTGCGCTGAGCGCGGCAGCCTCGGCCTCGAACAACAACAACTCCAGCCTGTCGTCCCAATCCGGAGGTGGTGCGGACAACTGTGGCCTGGACGTCAAACCCTGCCTGTCGGTGAGCGGCCTTGGAGACCGAAGTGGGTCCGAGGTCGAACAAAATCAGCCAAAACATCGGGAAGGTACGACCAACAACAACAACAACTCCAGTTCCACCTCCAACAGTACCAGTAATAGTCACGGCCAGTACCAGAACTCGGCCAATTCGTTCAGCATGTTCGATCAGGGCGGCGGCCATGTGGGACACGGCGGCCTCAGCGGAAGTAGTGGCGGGTACGATCACACCGGCTACGGGTTCCACCAGTCGTCATCCGGCCACGGCATCGGCGGAGGTGGAGGCGGAAGTGGCGGTGGCGGCGGCGGAGGTGGAAACGGTGCTGGATCGTACTCCCAAAGTTCCCGGCCACCGGGTCTCATGAACAGCTCCCACATGAAGGCGCAACGGGCCAAAGTCAAATCCAGTGCCGGTAAGATATGGACACGGTGTGGGGTTATAGTTTCTTTTTTTTTTTTTGGTTTTAAGTTTAAGTTTAAGTTTACCTCCTTCCTCCCTTATTTTCGTTTGTTTTTTTATTCCTACTTCTGTTTGTTTGTTGTTCGGTTTTTGCGATCGTTATTCCGTTCCTTTCCTGAGTTCGCTGAAGCATTCAATTGCCAACCTTGTTCGCACATGTAACCGTAATTAGGTACGATTAGTAAACGCACGCGAATTTTCAAGGCCTTTCCGTTAGCTTGGTTTCACGCTTTGATCATGTAAAACATCGCAAAAATAATTGTCTGTTTGAAGGGAAAAAAACATCTACCGAACTTAGCGCAGTTTCCGTCAAAATAGTTGACGTCTGGTTGTTGTAATTCTGCACCGCAGTTAGAAAAAATTCACTGAGGCGATCGCTTTCGATGTGAGTCATCACAAGTTTTAACTCAGCACAATCCATCTTTGAAAATGCTTTCGGTTGATTTCCGATATTGTTCCGATAGACTCAATTCGATTTTTGAATTTCTCAAAACCTGGGGTCTGAAAAGCTTTGTTTTGCTTTAAAATTCATCCATGATTTTTTGCAGAATTTTTCAGTAACATTTACATGAGTAAATTTGAACTTCTAGTTTTGTATGGGAAAATTGAATATTTTGTACCAAAAAAATCACCATCATTTTTGTTTCTTCTGTGAAACCGATCCTGCCTATGGTTTTTGTGCCAATTTATAAATTATTTAAAGGAAGTTTTCCGCTGAAAAACTTTGTCAAATACCATAACTTTGTATCTTACAAGGCAAAAAAGTTATTAGTTGTTTAAAAGGGTATGCCTTTTGGAAGTGAAAAACAATAAATTCAATTGACAACACTGCTGGTGCCTCGCGGAGTATTGCATGAAAAGTTGTCATGAGATTCCACCCTATAGGCACCCAGCAGTGATGCAATTGAATTTATGGTTTTTCAATGCCAAAAGACCTATCCCTATTCAACAAACTATAACCTTTTCTATGTTGTAATATACAAAGTTACGGCCTTCAACAAAGTTGTTCAGTGGAAATTTTTTTTTTTTTAAATTATAAATTGGCGCAAAAACCATAAGCTGGCTCGGTTCCACAGAAAAAGCTAAAATTTTTCAGTAGAAAGTATTAAATTTTTCCATACACACCTAAAAGTTTAAATTAATTCAAGTACACGTTGCTTAAAAATTCTGCAAAAAAAACATGGATGAGTTTTGAACCGAAGCTTTTTAGACCCCAGGGTTTGAGAAATTCTACAATGATCACAAATCGACTCTGTCTATTGTTCCGATTTCAAGATCAAGATCAAGATTTTCGAATCGATGGCCGAATTTCGAAACGTCATCGGTTCCATTTTCGGACCGATCTCGATCCAGTTTTCCTAGTGGGCATCTGCTCGATTTTCATTTCAACATCGGTCCGCTTTTCGAATCGACATCGGTCCGAGACCCGGTCGGATATTGGTCCGATTTCCGAATCGCCATTGGGATCAACATCGATTCGACATTCGAACCGAATTCATTTCGTTTTTCAGGTTGACCTCAATTCGATCATCGGATAAAAATCGATTTAAATGTCGAAGCTTATCTTTCCAATGAACAGTGATCCAGAACGGAACTTTATCGGGACAAAATTAATTACGAAGGTACTATAAGAGATAGACGAATGACGTCTTCAGCAAAAATGCTTATCAAACCATGCCCTTCAATTATTTTTTAATCAAATATTAGAGCGTGTCATTTTTCCAGTAAACACACAAAAGTTAGAGCCAGAAGCCTTTTTTTCGACACACCCTAACATTTTAATATTCAAAAATCATAACTCGTTTACGAAACGTCATATGTATGTGGTGCCTTCGGTAAAGTTGCCTCAAAAACCGTTGGCTACAACTTTGCACAAGACAGTTTGGCTCTATCTGATGATTGTAAAAATTCTATGTGTGTTAATTATGCATAAATGACACGCCCTAATATTTGATTAAAGATTTTTAAAGCGCATGGTTTGATAACCATTTTTGCTGAAGACACATTTTTTCTATCTCTTTTTAAACTTCGTAGTAGTTAATTTCGTCACGATAAAATTCCATCGTGGGTCACAGTGCAATGTCGACTCTACATAGATTCAAGTGTCGAACTTAGAAGGCCTAAATCTGTAAAAAAAAAAATTAGGGAAATCAAATCAGTCGCCAATGTCAGCTTTCTCACCTTCACTTGTACTCATGTTTGAAGTATCTTATTCTTTATTTATTTTGGTAAAAAAACTGTATGTTTTGCTTCCTAAATATGTGAATTATGTTCGTCTTTTTTCGTTCTTCAAAGCACATATGTTTTTCGTTACATTTCGTTCGGTGTCTTATTCTTTTCGCACAACGTGTCTATATCGTAAAACTGTCCTGCTATTTCTATCTGTACATTTGTGTGTAAAATCTGTCAACGTTTCTAAGAAAAAAACAAAAAGGAAACAAACATTGAGACAATTTCTAAACGAAACTCGTTAGAAATCGGAAAGTAGAAAAATCGATCTAAATCAAATGTTTCACTCAAAATTTTTATTCTACAATTCCGAATCCCGAAAAAAAATCCAAGCGAATCCTAATTTCGGAATCCTGGTTCTGAATTCCGAACTCAAAATCTTAATTCTGAATCTGATAAGATAAGATAAGATAAATTTGTTTATTGAAATCGGTCCAATCTCCGAGTCAACATAAGCCCGATGATGGTCAAGTCGACATTGGTTCTTTGGTCGAAACGACATTGATTCCACAATCGAATCAACATTCGTCGAATCAAATCGTTAATCGGCTCAACTTTGGTCTGTCGACTGAAAAGTCGACTGAAAAGCCAACATAGTCTACGGTATCAATTTTGGTTCAATTCGTTCCGATTTTCGTACACGATTCGGTCCAATTGTCGACCGATATCGGCCCAATTTTCGATCCGATTTCGGTCCGATTCTCGACCTATTTTCGATCCGATTTCGGTCCGATTTTCAATCCAATATCGGTCCAATTTTCGAACCGATATCGGTCCGATTCTCGACCTATTTTCGATCCGATTTCGGTCCGATTTTCAATCCGATATCGGTCCAATTTTCGAACCGATATCGGTCCGATTTTCGGTCTTATTCTTTAAGACTGTTCGAAACCTCAACTGTTTGATTCCAATTCAGAATTTCTACTGATTTCTATCGATTAATAGATGAATGCACTATACTAACCAAAACAATAGAAAACCTTACTAACCCAATAAGATTGGTTTCAGCATCGACTAACGACTGTTTTGCTCTGTTCCCATTATTTTCCGACCTTTTGCAGAAGGTCGAGAGTGCGTCAATTGCGGTGCCACGTCAACGCCCCTATGGCGGCGGGACGCCACCGGACACTACCTGTGCAATGCCTGCGGACTGTACTACAAGATGAACGGCCAGAATAGGCCGCTAATCAAGCCGAAACGGAAACCAGTTACCGTGAGTATTTTATTATTTACTTTTTTTGTTTTGTTTTACAACGTTACAAAAGCCTACTTATTAGACCGACAAGCACCGAGAATCAATGACATTTTGGCGACGAGGAACAAGGTGTCGGAGTTGAAGGACCGGAACGTGACATTTGCCATCACCACGTCAAGAACGCGCGCTGACTTAATTGATTGGGAACAAATTTACTCGGGCTGGATAATAAGTATAGGGAAAAAGGGGGTTGAGCTAAGTGTCCTGGGAAAACCGCAGCCGAACGTGTCCCTCAGATGGGTTCACACACGTATCTATCGGCAGGATCTGCGTGTCCTTGTCTTAACAACAATAACAACAGCAATCGCCGCGCACATACAAGATATTCCGATGAGAGGTATCGAATTTAACAAGTTTGGGATCATTCCCCTTTTTCGCGCACACGCATCCACAACATCCACGGCTACGGCCAAGATTAATTCCTCCGGGCTTGAGCTTTTGCCGGTTCCAGCAGGGTCCAATAACCGATAATAATCGGTGTGATCCCTGTCTCTGGAAGCACTAAATCTCGGGCTTTTTCGCTGTGCGTTCCGTCGATTTTTGCCCGCCAGCAGCCCTCGGCTGGTTCTGCTGCAGCACATAATCCGGTCGGGAACCCGTCAGAGAGATAGGGGCGTTCTGGTGCCGTTTTTCTGCTGCTTCGTTGTGATTTCCATTTAATCTCGGTGCGACCAGTGCTGCCAGCTCTGGTCTTCCTTGTTCATAGTTGATTGCGTGAGGATACCTAAAATCAATCATAACATTGCAGTTGAATCTACTATTGGCTTATTAATCAGAAAAAGATTGTTGGATCCACTTAAAAAACTTGAATGCATATGGTCAAAATTGTAGTTAAATCTATTCTAATGTACTACACTTTTATGATTGAATTGGCTAGCTAACATAGTTGAAACAACTAGTAGACTTTTTTCTCTATGATGCTGCAACCCTGGGTTAGTTTTTAATACAAAACTCGCAAAGCTGGCTCCCCTTTACAATTTCGGGATGTTATTGAACCGGGATCGTCCTCCCTAATCCGGCGGGGATCGTCCCCCGCGTCATTCTCGTTAGTGTTGTGTTGTTGTTGTTGTGGAACACGTATTCCGACCGAAGGAGCCTAAAATGCTTCTGGGTGCGAAAAAAGCGTGAAATTTATGAAGCACGAGATCAATACCAACTCCAGAAGAGAGCAGCAGCAGCAATTGCAGCATCCGCCAAAAGGTAACTCGGCGTCGTCGTGCATTACGCGAAAGAAAACTGGTGCTGCGGCGGCGTGAGCAAGTGAGACGCGCATACATTGCAACCAGCACCATGTTTGTGGGTACCAACGTCTTTTTCGATGTCGTTTGCTCGTATCGGATTTTAGAAGTCGTTTTTTTTCTTCTTGCTTTCGGGTCCCTTCCTTGCTGCGATTTTCCATAACAACACAAAACACACTCGACACTCGACTCGACTCGACTCGAAAGGGGGAGGATAATATATGTGTGAGAAATGCCATCATATCTGCCCGTTTTCGGGTGGTGGGTTGGGCCGATCGATTTCGATTTCCCAGGGAGAACGAACGTAGGTACGTGTTCTGCGCTCTGTCTGTTCCTGTCGATTCCTCGATTCCGATTCCGAGAATTGAACCGGTTTGGATTTCGCGTCTTATTGCCTTCAGCCAGTGTGACACCTGTGACATTGCATTGCTGTAACTGCTATAGCTGATCATCATTGGGTGTTTTTTCCTTCATCCTCCATTGTCGATTTGGGTTGGGTGCACATGTGGGTTTCTTAAATTTGTAATATTTTCAGAATTCAAAACTAGCAAAGGCTTCATAAGATATTCAATGCGGAATAAGTTAAAAAGTTGTCTTACCTAGTTAGAGATTGACATCTTATGTAACGTTTTTAGCAGCAAATATTTAGCAAAAAATTTTGAAGCGTTATTTCTAAGATCACTACAGAATGATCGAAAGTAGTTACAAAAAAAGGCTTTTACCTACCAAAGTGGAGGCAATATATATTAGGGTGGCAGCCAATTGGGTCATGTTGAATTTCGCAAACCGACCATATACATTTTATAGATTGTCCCAAAAACTGAAAATAATCAGCTCAACCGGATTTGATGAGGGGTGCCTCAAAGCGCTAAAATTTTCGGTTTTTTTGCCCTCACCAAAGGGAGGATCAAAGAAAATCGGAAAAATCAAAATTTTAGTTTTGATGCCAAATTACTTCTTAATGCATAAAACGTCGAAATCTGGTGTTATCTCGAAAAAATATTTTGGCCAAAAATCAACTTCCTGGGACTAAGTCGATTTTCCGAAAAACAGCCGGTTTCCTGAAAAATGGCAAAACCGTGAAACTCCACAGAATAAAATGACATATTTTACACATCTTTTTATCCCGAATTTTCCAAACCCTAGAATTGACCACTTTCCGTCATAGAAAGATCCGGCACCCCGAGCGTCAATTCGTTAACATTTGCCTCGTCCAAAAACCTTCGGAGTCGAATAGACGTTTATCACCGTTGTTTTCACACCTTTAAGCAGTTTAACTTATCATTGAAATCGTGGTGTTCAACTAGACCAAATTACAATGTACATGTTTGAAAAATATCACTTTCAGGCCCATTGAATAAAAAACGAAATCCGAGTACCGGCACGAAAAACAAAACCGCAATCAAGCAAGGTTCTTTCAACTGCATGAAGCAAATTTAAAACCTATCGGTAAGACACTTTCCTCAAGTTTGGGTCACTTATTTGGTGGTCATTCCTGCTGTGAACATCCAGCCACACGTTTTTACCACTTTTTTTCAATTTATGAAGATTCACTCAATCAAAAAAACGAAAATTATTGGAATTATCAGCACCTATCAGCAAAGCGAAAAAAAACGCGTGCGATGTAAATCAGTCATCGCCTACCAGGACGATTTAAGCTGTTAAAACCTACAGGTGACAATCCAATTCTGGTTTTCGGAACCAAAAATAAACAAACACGGCTATTTGATAAAAATTTCTTCTATTTTGCCCTTTTTTTGTGAAATCGAGCTACTTCACAGCAAAATTGAAGCAAATTTTGGTGTAGAATAAGGCCAATAAGGTGTTTATAATTTTTTGTTAGATCCGAGCAGACTTTTATGGCAAAATTATTCGAAATTTGGTCATCACGCCCTAAGAGCAAGGTTGCGAAAAAAAATCTGTATTTTGCGAAAAAAGTTCTGACGTTCTATGATTTTACCCGAAAAATTCAGTGATGGATTTCTGTGATGATATTTCTAATAATTTTATTGAAAAGTTCTGTAAAGTTTGGTTTATTTTACTTTTTTTTAGAATAACTAACAAACATTACCAATCTTACTATATTTTCCCTATTCAAAGTAAAAAATCCATAAAATTTGACTTAAAATTACAAAAATTAAAATTTAGAAAACACAAACAAAGTTTGAACATTTGTGATGTTTATGATTTTTTTTTCCAAATTCAGTGATCTGCGACACGAATTCTGTGATGAAAATTTGCTCAAAATTCTGTGAAATCAAAGATTTTTCTATGATTTCGGTAACCTTGCATGAGTTCCAAATTAATGCATCACATATTTTTATCGGTAGCCAAATTTGACATTATGCTCTCAAATCTTTCCAAAAATGAGGTTTGTCATCACGTTGCTGATCAAGCAATTTTCTAATGGAAAAGCATTTTTGAGTTTTGGTTGAACTTAATAAAGAATGAAGTTCCACAGCTCTATGTGAACTTACTAGTTTGTTCTTTAAGTGATGTCCGAACTTTTGGTTGCTTGGGATTGTAAGACAATGTGATCGTGTTCCTCATGCAAATTTTGGTTCAATTCATCAAAATTAACCATTTTTTAACAGTTGAGAGTAAACCGACACACTTAAAGTCCACTTTTGATAGATTGAAAGTCATTTTAAAATAGGCCTCTGCGGTGGATTTTTATTCAGGAGAGCTACCCCGAAGAAGCATTGAATTGTCCAGAAATAGCTGAAAATAGTTTGGAACAGTTAAACAGGTTTTTTGTAATTACTCTTTGTTTAAAGAATTTTTGGAAGACAATTTACGAGTGAATGAACCGCAAAATAGAGGCAACATCAGACCTTTAGAAAAATTTGAAGTTTCCTTCTTAAAAGCCAGTGTGAGTGTTCCAATACAACATTGTTGTCCAAGCTTTGAATTCCAAGGGAAAAAGAGATGTTACGATTCAAAACGGTTGAGTTATCACAATAAGCAATGGCAGCCTTAAAAATCTACACTTCCTAAGCCAATTCTGTCTTTTTCCACCGGAAAGTTAAATCGAAATAAACAATCGGTAGCAGCATCCTTAAAAATCTGCACTTAGTAGGCCAATTCCGTCTTTTTCCACCGGAAGGCTAAATCGAAACAATCAGCAGCAGCAGCCTTAAAAATCTACGCTTCCTAAGCTAATACCGTCTTTTTCCACCGGAAGTCTGCGCTTAACAAGTCAATTCTGTCTTTTCTCACCAGAGGACCAAATCAAAATTAACAATAAGCAGCAGCAGCCTTAAAAATCTGTGCATCCTAAGTCAATTCCATCTTTTCCCACCGGAAGACCAAATCAAAACCCACTATCAGCAGAAGCAGTCTTAAAAATCTGTGCTTCCTAAGCCAATTCCGGTCTTTTCCACCGGAATGCCAAATCAAAACAAACAATCGGCAGCAACAGCTTTAAAAATCTGCGCTTCTTAAGCCAATCCGTCTTTTTAAACCGGAAAGCCAAATCAAAACAAATAATCAAGAGCACCAGCCTCGAAAATATGCACTTCCTATGCCAATTCCGTCTTTTTCTACCGGAAGGCTAAAACGTAACAATCAGCAGCAGTTGCCTTAAAAATCTGTGCTTCCTAAGTCAATTCCGTCTTTTCCCCACCAGAAGACTAAATCAAAACCCACCATCAGCAGCAGCAGTCTTAAAAATCTGCACTTCCAAAGCGAATTCCGTCTTTTTCCACAGGAAGGCTAAATCAAAACAAACAATCGGCAGCAGCAGCCTTAAAAATCTGCGCATCTTAAGCCAATCCGTCTTTTAAACCCGGAAAGCCAAATCAAAACAAATAATCAACAGCACCAGCCTTGGAAATATGCACTTCCTATGCCAATTCCGTCTTTTTCTACCGGAAGGCTAAAACGTAACAATCAGCAGCAGTTGCCTTAAAAATCTGTGCTTCCTAAGTCAATTCCGTCTTTTCCCACCAGAATACCAAATCAAAACCCACCATCAGCAGCAGCAGTCTTAAAAATCTGCACTTCCAAAGCGAATTCCGTCTTTTTCCACAGGAAGGCTAAATCAAAACAAACAATCGGCACCAGCAGCCTTAAAAATCTGCGCTTCCTAAGCCAATCCGTCTTTTTAAACCGGAAAGCCAAATCAAAACAAATAATCAAGAGCACCAGCCTCGAATATATGCACTTCCTATGCCAATTCCGTCTTTTTCTACCGCAAGGCTAAAACGTAACAATCAGCAGCAGTTGCCTTAAAAATCTGTGCTTCCTAAGCCAATTCCGTCTTTCCCACCGGAAGACCAAATCAAAACCAACTATCAGCAGCAGCAGCCTTAAAAATTTGCACTTCCTAAGCCAATTCCGTCTTTTTCTACCGCAAGGCTGAAACGTAACAATCAGCAGCAGTTGCCTTAAAAATCTGTGCTTCCTAAGCCAATTCCGGTCTTTTCCATAGGAATTCCAAATCAAAACCAACTTTCAGCAACAGCAGCCTTAAAAATCTGTGCTTCCTAAGCCAATTCCGGTCTATTCCACCGGAATTCCAAATCAAAACAAGTTATCGGCAGCAGCAGCCTTAAAAATCTGCGGCTCCTAAGCCAACCCGTCTTTTTCAACTCAAAGGCCAAATCAAGATTTACTTTTCGACAGCCTTAAAAACCTGTGCTCCCTCAGCCAATCCGTCTTTCTACCGAATGCCGAATCAAAAACAATTTTTTCGTAGCGACAGCCTTAAAAATCTGCGCTTTCTGTGCCAATCCGTCTTTCTACCGGAGACCGAATCAGAAACAACTACTATTTTTTATGATTTTTTATTTATTTTCTGCATATCCTTCATCTCATCTCTACACATACTATAACGTAGGTAGCACTTTTGATTTTTTTGAAACTTCATCACAATTCTATTTTATTTTCAAATTTTGGTTAAAAATTTCGATCGAAAAGCTTCTAACCGACAGTAAAGAATGCCAATCAAGCGAATGAGCAAAACGGAGACAACGTGGCCTTCGAGTCAAACTTTTGACTGGCAGCCATATTGCAATGTCAAAACAAAAACAACCACGGTCGTAGTAAGAAGTAGATGAATAAAAAAAACTCAAATCAACCGCAAGCCGACATTTTCTTTCTCTCTAATTACGACGACGACCCGACCCCCAGTTGACAGATTCCAGCGAATGAGAGACCTCATTGCGCGCGCGAGCATCCAGCTTACCTCAACCCCAGCGCCATCTCCACCGGTTTACCTGTTGTAGGTACGCTAAAATGACAACAACAGACGAAAGACAGACGATCGAAGACCAGAAGATGTGTTCTGCTGAGTGTGCCCGGCGCAAAATGTGACCGGGCACAACGACACAACCTAACGAGAATAATTAAAATTAAATTTTTTCAATTCTTTTCTCCCTTTTTTCCCCCGATTCTTGGCTGTTTGCTGAATGTGCTGCTGCAGTCCCAACAGAGCGCTGCCCGGCGGGCGGGAACTTCTTGTGCAAACTGCAAAACCACAACCACATCGCTGTGGAGGAGGAACCAAAGCGGAGAACCAGTTTGCAATGCCTGTGGACTGTACTACAAGTTGCATAACGTAAGTATTATGGGTTTATATTTGTACGTACCTACGCCACTCTTATGATGATAAACCGCCTAACAACATGTTTGGTGAGCCTAAGAACCGGGCGGCAGCGGAAGAAGAAGTAGAAGTTCGATGCATTCCGGAATGTGATCGCAAGTTTTCCCGTTTTTTTTTTGTTTCGTTTGTAGCTTGCTTCTAGAGTTGTTTTGGGGTTTCGGGTTCTCGCAAAGGTGAGGGTGACGAACAAACGAACGAACGAACAAGTTGCAAGGCCTACTAGGTTCGAGGTCTTTTCCCAAGGGCAGACTGCATAGCATCCAAAAACTATGGGTCACTATCTCATGCCATGGTTACACCCACACACAGCCTGCTACACGAAACGCCGAACGATTATGAATGTTGTGTGAATTATTCAAAGAAGCGTTCGGTCCCTCTCTAATGGACATTATAATTAAAACGCCCTATAATTCATTTTTGCTTCACCTGCATTTCTGTAGAGTCACCGCTCTAGCTGTGGAGGGACCCCCCCGATGAAAAGTGTACCTATGTATACGAAAAACAGTAGTAGTTCCGCTTTGTGTAGCCCCCGCTTTTTTTCTCTTCCCTTCTCTCTCTCCTTGGTTTGGAAACTATATCACATCGGTCCGAGAGAGCGGGCTGATTCGATTTTGATGAAGTTTTAATTTTTTTAATGCCTTTTTCCACACTGACACACAAAAAAAGGAACACAAAACAACATCGGAGGGACAGAGGCAGAGAGAGAGAGACTACCAGTGAAAGAACCGTAGCGCATGGACAATAGCTACGACGACCAAACCGAACTAAACCATTTCCCGAAACTCTCTCGGATGTGCACCATTATTGCCGGGGATATTCACCAAGCAAATAGCAGTTTTGCATAAATTTGAATAATATTTTTTCCATTAGAGATGTGCTTAATGAATGGAAAACTCTAACCACTTTATCCCCGCACCAGTCCCCTGGTTCCCCACCGAAGTTTTTTTTATTCGGTCCAATGTTTCGGATTTGTACACCCCTCGTCTCGCTCGGTCCCACCAAAACGGGGGGTCTCACCCGAGTAAACTGTGTCCCGCGAGCCAACTCCTCTTCGGTTATTGTTATTGTTATCATTTTTCTGTACTCGCTTTGGAGCTATCTTTCATTTCTGTTTTCCTTTGGCTCTGAAACTGACATTTTCCCGCCAATTTTTTTTTTTTCGGTTTCGGAACATTTCTCTAATTTTTCGTTCCTAGGACTGGGTAGGGGAGCGGTGCGCTACCTTCCATCGGATCGCCCCTCCGCGTTCTTGTCATCTTGTATTCGGGGTAAAGAGGGGTAGCAATTAAATTTTTGCTTAGCTCAAGCTTTTCCATTTTTTTTTTTTTGTGCCATACGCGGCAATAGAGGCACTGGACAAAACACAGAAATTTTCCGTTGTTACACCAACTAAATTGTGGTGGCACGGTGGAAGGTGGGTGGACATCGTAAAATTGGGTTTATAGTTTTGCGGGTGCAGATGATGATTATGACGGGTATGATGATGATGACGGAATTAGCTGCCGGTTTTTTTTTTCTTTCGTTACTCCGAATTCACACAGTTGGTCGGTCAGTTAGGATGCCTCCACACCGCCGAAAAAAGTGTGGAGGGAAAATTGCAGTTTTTCCACGGCCAAATATAAATACGTGTCAATGTTTTAGGCTTTTTTTCATTCGTTAGACGACCAGGGTAGCGTTTCAATCATTTGCATACCATCGCCTTATTTTTTGGGGTTGCGGTTTTCGTTCCTCTCCTCTTTTTTTTCTGGGAAAACGTGGCCGTAAAAATCACGTTTACCACATTCACTCACTACTTTTCGAACCCCTCACGACACAGAGGGGAGACACGTGCGACTAGGTTTTTCCCTGGAAATCATTAATGCGCTTTTTGTGGACAGGAGGGTAAAGCGTGAGCTTTCTAAGGCTATAAACTTGCGCACCATAAAACCTAAAAACCATTTTAATTGAAATTTCTCTTGTTCGTTAAGGGTTTGGTGAAAATTTGGCAACCATCCGAGCCAATCAGAATGTTTCAATCATCTAACAAATGTGAAATTTAATGTTCATAATTTCACTGCCAATTCTAAACAAAATCAGATTCAAAGATCTGCTTATGCTTATGATACATACACAGCCAGATCTTGTCAGCATCCCGGTGACCATGATCACCGATAAATATTTCTTATGTGGGTGGGAACGGGGTTATTTTACAAAAAAAAATCCAAGTTTGAGAACATATTAATTTTGAATTTTTCGCTTCCCATTCCTGGTCGTCGACCATAGATATAGCGCTATTACTTGCTCTTGTTAAGAAAAATTGAAAAGTAAGAACGTTATTGTAACATCCATGCAACAACATACCCTTTCCAAAGATTTCATGGTAGATATAAAAAAAAATATTGAGCAAACTTTTGTACTTACGAATAACGGAACGAAAAATTTCTTTGAAAGCTCATTTCCCTGCTTCAACCTTACTAATGAATGCATTGAGTGCGTTTGCCCTACTATCGCAGATCTTTTTTTCAATCGCAGCACTCCGAAAAGTTTTCACATAACGCGCACGTGCATCACAAAGAAGTGATTAACATAATATAAACAAAAAGTCACCAGAAATAGAAAATCGACTTTAAAAACATCAAAAAATTGAAAACCATTAAAAATCAATTGATTGAAGGAACTAAGTTTCAGATGAAAAAAAATGCTGAGCCAGATAATGCTAGAACGTACAAACTTTTTTCACCTAACTATTCTTGAAAATCCGAGATACTCAAATGTATTGAAAATTTGGAGATTTCCATGAGAAATTTCCAGAAAACCTTTATTCTTTTAAGCTCACGTATAATAATTATTATAGAACGAACTCACCAAATAATGTTTGGGCCCTGATAGTCGGTGATCAATTCAACTTTCCAGTCAGCTCTTGACGGATTCCCGCACTTCACAGCGCCTAAGGAAAACGATGCTAAAAGTCTTTACTTCGCCGAGGGAAATTGTTACTTTCCTGACGATCACTTTAAGTGATTGACACATTTGGAAGTACGAGATTACAATTTTTCTTCGAGTTTTTAATCAATTTAACTTCTAAAATATTAAAAATAAAATTCTCCCCGAAGGAGTGAAAATAAAACGCATGCGTTGCCAACGAATCATGGCCTCCTACGTCTCAATCAAAACAAAATCAGATTAAAGGACCACTATTAGAGCAAGTTCACTGATGTTGGGAGGAAGTGGTAGAAATTTTGACACTTTTAGCACATTTTGAAAACTTTACCATGCGAAAACATTTCAAGATCTGGGACCTTCAAGAGTTTTTACAACACGTGTTGTATTCTCGCATGCTGTGATGCTAAAATAGCAATATACGGCTGGACTAGAAACAGTGCTGTGAAAAAATACAACGCCCAAAGATCTTGAAAACATTTTTTCATGGTAAAATTTTCAAAATTTGCTACAAGTGACGAAATTTCTACCACTTTCCCCAAACACCAGTGAACTTGCTCTTAGAACTTAAATCACAGACTGACTCTACCGACACGACACTTAGAACAAAATTCCGTTCAATTTTTGGCAAGAAGCCACCTACCGTCGACATTGCGCGGCAGCAATTTGAGCCTAAAAAATTTTCCTAAAAATACCCTGTCGGAAGTTCAATTCCGTTTGTTATCAAACGTTTGGTGTAATTTTCCAATTAGGCTACAAAATCGATCAATGCGCACTCTGGTATCGACATTGCTCGTTGATTTTCGAGCAGCCAAAAATCAAAATCGAGTGTCCAGTCAGTGTAGTTAGTTTCAGAAGATTTCAGAGAAAACTTCTGGCTCAAAACTCAAACTTTTTTTCAAAATTTCCAGCTCGAAATCGGACTTAGAATTCTAAATTCAGATTCAAATTGACGACTCAGATTTTAGACCCAAAATTCTGACTCAGAGTTTGAGTTCTAAATTCGGCTCAGAATTCGAGTTTTGAATTGGACTCGGAATTCGAAAATCAGAGTTGAATTTCAGAATCCTGAACAGAATTTAGACCTTGAACTTAACTTGAATTTCGGGTTCAGTATTTGATATTCAAATCATATTCGAGCCTTAATTCCGGATACCACATTGCAGAAACTCAACTCGAACTCAAAATGCAAGCTTCAATTTAGAGCTCAAAAGCGGACTCAAAATTCGTACAAATTAATCGGAGCTCAAATTCAGAATTTAGACTAGAAATTCAGAACTCGCATTCGAGTTTTGAATTAGACTCAGAACTCGAAATTCAGATTCGAATTTCGGAATCCTGAACAGAATTTAGATCCTAAATTCATGCTCAGAATTCGAGTTGGAAATTTGGACATAAATTTTGGGCTCATTCGATATTCAGAATAAATTTTGAAATACAAACTTCAATTCAGAGCTCAAAAGTGGACAGAGAATTCGTACAATTCAGTGAACTCAGATTCAAATTTCAGACTAGAATTGAGACTCAAAATTCAAGTTTGAAATTTGGATTCCAATTTGAACTCGAAATTTGAACCTCAATCCAGAATCGAAATTCGGACTCCGAATTCAAACATAAATTTCAAGCTCGAAATCGGACTCAGAAATCGAAATTCGGATTCAAATATCAGCCTCATAATTCCGACCACAATTCAGATCCAAAATTCAGAACTCGTATTCGAGTTTCAAATTGGACTCAGAATTGGAATTTCAGAACCCTGAACAGAATTTAGACCCTAAATTCAGGCTCAGAATTCGAGTTGGAAGTTCGGACTTCAATTTTGGGCTCAGAATTCGATATTCGAAATCGAATTCGAGCCTAAATTTTGGATACAAATTTCAGAAGAAAAAAAGACTTGGACTCAAAATGCAATCTTCAATTTAGAGCTCAAAAGTGGACTCAGAATTCGTACAAATTAACCGGAACTCAAATTCAAATTTCAGACTCAAAATTATGTCAAGAATTGAGACTCCAAATCCGGAGTTTGAAATTCGGATTCCGATTTCGGATTCAGAAATTCGAACTCGAAATTTGAACCAAACCTAAGTCCAGAATCGACATGCTGACTCAGAGTTCAAACTGGAATTTCAAGCTCGAAATCGGACTCAGAAATTGAAGTTCGGATTCAAATATCAGTATCAGAATTCTGACCATAATTTAGACCCGAAATTCAGAACTCGAATTCGAGTTATGAATTCGACTCAGATTTCGAAATCCAGAATCAAATTTCAGAATCCTGGAAAGAATTTAGACCCAAAATTCAGAATCAGAACTCGAGTTTGAAACCCGAAGTTCAATTTCGGGTTCAGTATTCGATATTCAAAATTATATTCGAGTCTTAATTTTGGGTACCGAATTTCAGAAAAAAGAACTCGAACTCAAAATACAAACTTCAATTCAGAGCTCAAAAGTGGACAGAGAATTCGTACAAATTATTTGGAACTCAGATTCAAATTTCAGACTGAGATTTATGACTAGAATTGAGACTCGAAATTCAAATTTGGATTCCAAATTTAGATTCCAATTTGAACTCGAAATTTGAACCTCAATCCAGAACCGAAATTCGGACTCCGAATTCAAACATAAATTTTAAGCTCGAAATCGGACTCAGAAATCAAAATTCGGATTCAAATATCAGCCTCATAATTCCGACCAGAATTTAGATCCAACATTCAGAACTCTTATTCTAGTTTCAAATTGGACTCAGAATTGGAATTTCAGAACCCTGAACAGAATTTAGACCCAAAATTCAGGCTCAGAATTCGAGTTGGAAGTTCGGACTTCAATTTTGGGCTCAGAATTCGATATTCGAAATCGAATTCGAGCCTAAATTTTGGATACAAATTTCAGAAGAAAAAATGACTTGGACTCAAAATGCAAACTTCAATTTAGAGCTCAAAAGCGGACTCAGAATTCGTACAAATTAACCGGAACTCAAATTCAAATTTCAGACTCAAAATTATATCCAGAATTAAGACTCTAAATCCGGAGTTTGAAATTCGGATTCAGAATTTGGTTCAAAATTCGAACTCGAAATTTAAACCAAACCTAAGTCCAGAATCGACCTTCTGACTCAGAGTTCAAACTGGAATTTCAAGCTCGAAATCGGACTCAGAAATTGAAATTCGGATTCAAATATCAGTAAAAGAATTCTGACCATAATTTAGACCCGAAATTCAGAACTCGAATTCGAGTTATGAATTCGACTCAGATTTCGAAATCCAGAATCGAATTTTGGGATTCTGAACAGAATTCAGACCCAAAATTCAGGCTCAGAATTCGAGTTGGAAATTCAGTCTTAAATTTTGGGCTCAGAATTCGTTATTCAAAATCGAATTCGAGCCGTAATTTTGGATACAAAATTTCAGAAGCATAAAAGACCTGGACTCAAAATGCAAACTTCAATTCAGAGCTCAAAAGCGGACTCAGAATTCGTACAAATTAACCGGAACTCAAATTCAAATTTCAGACTCAAAATTATATCCAGAATTAAGACTCGAAATCCGGAGTTTGAAATTCGGATTCCAATTTCGGATTCAGCATTTGGTTGAAAATTCGAACTCGAAATTTGAACCAAACCCAAGTCCTGAATCGACATTCTGACTCAGAGCTCAAACTTGAATTTCAAGCTCGAAATCGGACTCAGAAATTGAAATTCGGATTCAAATATCAGTATCAGAATTCTGACCATAATTTAGACCCGAAATTCAGAACTCGAATTAGATTTTTAAATTCGACTCAGTTTTCGAAATCCAGAATCGAATTTTGGAATTCTGAACAGAATTCAGACCCAAAATTCAGGCTCAGAATTAGAGTTGGAAATTCGGACTTCAATTTTGGGCTCAGAATTCGATATTCGAAATCGAATTTGAGTCTAAATTTTGGATACAAAATTTCAGAAGAAAAAAAGACTTGGACTCGAAATGCATACTTCAATTTAGAGCTCAAAAGCGGACTCAGAATTCGTCCAAATTAACCGGAACTCAAATTCAAATTTCAGACTCCAAATTAGGTCAAGAATTGAAACTCGAAATCCGGAGTTTGAAATTCGGATTCCAATTTCGGATTCAGAAATTCGAACTCGAAATTTGAACCAAACCTAAGTGCAGAATCGACATTCTGACTCAGAGTTCAAACTTGAATTTCGAGCTCCAATCGGACTCAGAAATTGAAATTCGGATTCAAATATCAGTAAAAGAATTCTGACCATAATTTAGACCCGAAATTCAGAACTCAAATTCGAGTTATGAATTCGACTCAGATTTCCAAATCCAGAATCGAATTTCAGAATCCTGGAAAGAATTTAGACCCAAAATTCAGGCACAGAATTCGAGTTGGAAATTCGGACTTCAATTTCGGGCTCAGAATTCGATATTCGAAAGCCTAAATTTTGGAAACCAAATTTCAGGGAAAAAGACTCGGACTCAAAAGGCAAACTTCTATTTAGAGCTCAACAGCGGATTCACAATTCGTACAAATTATTCGGAACTCAAATTCAAATTTCAGACTCAAAATTATGTCAAAAATTGAGACTCGAAATCCGGGCTCAAAATTCGAGTTCGAAATTCGGATTCAGAATTTGGTTCAAAATTCAAACTCTAAATTTTAACCTAAATCCAGAATCGAAATTTGGACCCGGAATTAATACTCCAAACTCAGAATCAGTATGATATTTTGAAATCAAATTCGAAATTGGTACTCTACATTCGGACTCAAATTTTGTTTTTGAATTTTTTTGAATGTGATGGTAAACACGGTACAAATGTTTACATCATCACACGGTAAAGCGAGACTACTCATATTATGTTCGTGGTAAAACAATAGTGTTGCCAGATAATTTGGGTAGAAGTAACATTTTATTAAAAAATAAAATCTTTTAACTCATTGAGAAATGAGTACTTTTTCGATCAGGGAAATTCAAGTTATCGCTAATGATACAAGTAACATTCTAAGGAGTAGACCAAGAATGAGAATAAAAATTAAGCGTTAAATCCTCCATTTCAACCGGTTCAAAATTTGGACTCGAATTTCAGAACCGGAATTCCTATTCCTAATTCGGACTCGAAATTGGAATTCGTAATTCGGACATCGGACATGAAATTTGGATTCGGAACTCTGTTGAGAAGTTTTGACTCCATTTCCGCCCTCGAATTTTTGTAAATTTAGTTTCGGCCTATACATTCTTTAAAAAAAAAATTAAAAGATAAGAAAATGTATTTAGAGGTACAGAAATATTAAATTTTTCACAGGTTTCTCCAAGGGTTTACGAAATTTGGAATCGAAATTCGAATTAAAGAAATGGGAACTATAAATTAAGACTTGATAAACAAAAACTGAACTGGAAATTCGAAACGAAATTTATTATTTAAAAAAATTAGTATTTAAAAACCTGACTCAAAATTGAGATTTCAAATTGGGCACATAGCTTGAACCCAAAAGTTTAGCTCAAGAATTGGACTCTAAATTCGATCACTGTATTCGGAACTCGGAATTTTGACACAAACTTCGAACTCCAAATTCGGGCTTTAAATTCGGACTCGAAAATCTGACAATCCGAACCAAATTCGTGCTTGTAGCTCAGACTCCGAATTCCGATTCGGCAATTAGACGATGCAATTTGATTTCTTTTGTCGAAATTTTGTGCCCAAAATTTTATTTGTCGATATACGATACAGTTTCAAAACAAAAAGGCCGAAGTATTCCGGTAGGCCTCGAAACGCAAAACGCAGAAAAATTCGAAACCCCAACGCGGGCTGCTATCGCCCGCTGCTCATCGGGTGGTCCCATTTTTGTGCTAATGAAGTTAAATGCACCGTACGGAACGCCAATTAACACGCTAATTTCGTCGTATTTCATCATCACGATCAAAATGATCCTCAAAAAAAAAAACTGAGAAAAGAGAAAAAAAATCGAAACACAACTGACAGAAGCCTGTCAGCTTTTTCCCCCTCCAAACGCTGTCGGTATTCAAATCAAGAAGCCGAGCCGAGAGAAAGCAATCCCTCCTCAGCTGCAGCAAGGATTAAATATTTTAAGTCATATAGGAGTCGCTCGCGATCTCGTCGATCTGATTTCCGCGTAAGATTTATTTCAGAACATTTCAACCGCATCTAACTACCGACTGATGAACTGCTGCGCTCGCTCGCAGATGAAAAATGCCTAAGATGTGCAACTCTGTGGCCCGGGAAACGAAAATAAATCCCTCGGGGGAGACCTTAATCAGATAAGTGCTGCTCCTTCGTCATTAGTAGCCTTTATCGAGATGTCTGCCCTAAATCGAGCGGATCAATTCGGGAAAACTTTCGGTCACTTTTCTGCTGCTGCTGTTTGATGATGAATCACGCGTGCCATCCACTAACAATGCTGTTTTTTTGTATTATTTTTCTTTGAACAAACAACAACAGGTGGACCGACCACTGACGATGAAAAAAGAAGGAATCCAGACGAGAAACCGTAAGCTGACGGCCAAGTCGAAGAAGCGAAAATCCACGCCCGGCTATAGTTTCTCCTTCGGCGATCTCATGAACCCGCTCGATCACAACAAATCCTTCCCGGGAGCGTTCCCTTCGGCGATGGGTAAGTTTTTTCTCCTTTTTTTGTCGGTGACAACGTTTCGACCCCTTTTTGTGAACTTCTTCAAGGTTGCTAAATGCGTCTTTTTTCTCTATTTTCTTCCTTTTCTCTAGGTCAACACGCGCATCTATCCGGTGGACTGCATCCGGCCCACTCGCACATGCACAGCGGCTGGTACACGACCGGTCTCGGATCGCTCGGCACCTCCGGCAGCCTGCAGAACGGCTTCAGCAGTACAGCCCCGCTGGGAACCGGTGCCGTGGCGCATCCCCAGAGCTACCATCTCGGGCTGAACTCTATGGTAAGCTCGGAAGAATTCTATGAACTTTCTACGAAAGTTCACTAATTCCTTCGATTGTGTTTCTCTTCTATTTCTTACAGAGTTGGCGGTCCGAGTACACGTGACTAATGGGCCAATAGGTTCCGTCGAGTTTCAACACCTACAGTAGTGGAAACATGATTAACAACACAACCCACAGCAGCAGTAACAGCAGTCACCACCACCACAACAACAACAACACACTAACTGGTGGTGCCGGCTGCAATGGCAGTGAGTGGCCGCTGGCTTCAGCCTGGATGTGAACTTACGTTTTATGAACGACCGGAGAAAAAAAAACTGGCAGCACTTATTTGGGAGAAACAACCCACAGCAATACTTATCTGTTAGGTTGATATTAATTAGTACAATTTATAAGGGTTCAATTTCGAACAAGTAAGTTGCAGGTTCTAGTTTGGAGTTGAATGGAGTTTTTTTTTGTCGATTTACTGTGATGGGAAAACTGGGAGCACTGGAAGTTTGAATCATTTTTTTTTCTCGACACCCACAGCACCTAAACTAAACTATAAAGGAGCAAACTGTCTAAAGTGACAGCATATCGATATGTAAAGTTACGACAGAAATATTGGCAACCCTGGCAAAGCTAATCCACTGACGGACACTGGATTTCGTTTTTTGGTTAATCTTCCAAGCGGTGCGCAATGCTGATACCAGACCGCGCTTCGATCGATGTTTGAGGAGCGATAAATCAGTTGGAAAATTACAACTAAAATTTGACAAAAATCGTTAAAATTGGACTACAGGGCGGGTTTTTCAAAAAAAAAAATTCACAAATTTTATTTTAAGAGTCATGTCACTGTACTGCAGTGTAGTCAGCGATTGGACCATGACAACCTCAATCAATGATCAACACTTCCCCGGAACGTAAAATCGGACCAAAACTGGTCGGAATTTTGTCCGATCAACCCGTGAATCGGTTAGAAAACAGGCCAGAAAACGCACCAAATTCGGACTAGTTCAGTACCCTGGTGACACACTTTCTTGCCGACGATAAGTTTTTCCGAGTGAGCTGTCAAAACAACTGGGTCGTTTCCAACTCAAAATCGGAAAGTTTTCCTACCGAAATCGGACAGTTTTCCAACCGAAATCGGACAGTTTTCAGACCAAATTTGGTCTATTTTTCCCGGTCAATTTTAGGCCGATCGCCACGGGGATTTCAAAAAGAATTTAAATTAAAATGTTTGGTCTTAAATTTTTTATTTCTTTATAATTTTTTAACCAAAAAAATTGTCTACACTATTCGATCACTATTCAAAATCCGGAACCCAATCCGGAGTGTCTCTTATCGTCTTACAAATCGTCGGAAGTCCGGACTTCCGAAGTAAAGTTTAGGTGCGTTAATATTACTTTGATTGATCCAGATTGAAAAGTCTGCCAGAAATCGGTCTGAATTTGGTCTCGTTCAGCCAGTGAAACCAGACGACGATATTTATTTCTGTCAATTCGACACTGTTTTACCCAGATCGGAAAATCGGACAGAAATCGGACAAAAATTGGTCCGGTTTTGGTTCCTTCAACCCGTGAATCGGTCCGAAAAAAGTTAAGAAAACCAACCAAATTCGGACCAATTCATTTCCCAGGTGACACAAGTTTCCTGACGACGCGATGACCAAAACAAACTTTCAAAACTTTCCAGACCAAATTTGGTCCGGATTTCCAGACCAAATTTGGTCCGATTCCAGACTAAAATTGGTCAGATCTCAGTCCGTTTCTAGACGGTTTCGGGACCAAGTGTAAAAAAAAATATGACATATAAAAAAAAAAACTATACGGTTGCTGTGATTGAAACCGCGGTGAAAGGTTTCGAAATTAGACGACGCGTCGCGACATTTTTTTTGTTTTCATCCCGGCCAAGAAAAACTGACCGAATACAAACCAAATCTGAACCGATTTGAACTGTCAGGTCTAGTTTTCGACGCTGCTTTCAGAAGTAGGGAAATGGTCCAGAAAATCGGACGTTTTTAACTGACAAGCTTTGTATTGACAATAATCGGGTCGTTAGCGAGACTCGCTCTGATTGAACCAGTCTAAACTGTGTTGCCAAATTTTGCATAATTCCATCAACGGCACCCTTAATTGAACGGTTAATTTTCCGTTGCCTTCCTTCTCCAGAGTTCAATGCACCTGTCCGAAAACCGAATCACCATCGGACAGTGAGTGTAAATTTTTCGAAAAGTGACAGCTTGTAGCCCGGCAATAATTTATAGACAATCTGTCATAAATCATCAATAAACCATTACGATCCGCGTTTTTTTTCGTCTATTTCATTGCTGTTTTCGGCTCACATTAGATTACTCGACGTACGTATGTACCTTCTCGTCGCAATCGCCACAGCCTTCCAAGTCCAAGCAACAAAAACAAACTCAAAGCCACATTTCACGGTAATTGAATTTTGACACTAACGATCACATTTCAAAGCATCGCACGGGTTTTTTTCTCTTTCTTTTTTTTTGGATAAAAATTTTATACCCACTTAGCAAAATTCAACCTGCCAAAACAATCACCCGGTAGAGACGCTCCAAGAAAAGATATGGCCACCCCGAACATCACGCATTGCAGTAGACCCGGGCCGGTGGAGAAAATATCATCCGGAAGCAAGCGCGCGAACGCGCAAAAGATCCGTGAAATATTTTCCAATCGGATTTTGGGGTAAGCAACGCGAAAAAAAAAACAGACGACCAACGATAGACACTAGTTTATCTGTTCGTTAGCGCAAAATCCGCACCGAATCCGTCAAAAAATCTTGTTCCGGAAATAATGTTAGCCTTATCAAATCGGTGCCCCCCTTTATCCCCCTTTTAAAAGCTGGCTTCTGCTTTGACATAAACAACACACAGGTGTACTCCGAGTATCAACCAATATCACGCTTTGCTGCTGTTCCGTTTTGCCAAGAGTTATGGCTCCTGTTCATCATCATTTTGCAAGGGGAGATACCTCTACTTGCTCTTCTCTCTAGCCCAGTTCGCTCCACGTTTTCCCACCCTGGAAATGCGTTATTAGTTTTACCTTGTTTTCCCCAACTATGAAAGCCGCGTGCACCACACACAAACTAACCGAACTAGTGTTGTTAAATCGTGTAGATTCTGACTTTTTCGATATCAACTTTTCTAACTGGGACACTCACCAATACGAAACTGACAGCATAATTTTGAAAATCGAAGTAGCTCATGTGGAAAAAAACGCCAACCTAGTTGGTCTCTATAAGGTTTGTTTACTAATGATCCCGATCTTGACGATACGGAGAAGTAGTTTTCCAAAAAAAAATCCTCTATTAAGAAACTGCATTTTTAACATTCGATAACTTTTAGGAGTACATCCCAGTCAGAAAATTGTTTAACCAGCTTTTTTTTCGAGTAGTTTGATTTGTCTCAAACTTGGTCCATTTGAGTATCGAAAACATTTTCCAATTCTAAATATTTTTAAAAATTTGTCAACATTCATTCGGACATTTCGTCACGAGAGAGAAAATTTGGTTTCGAAAAAGTCAAAAACCAACCAATTTCTAACTGTAGGAGTGAGAAAAATCTAAAAAAAAAATTTAAAAAAACTATACACAAAAAAAACAAAACATTACCCACCAGCGCAAAGTCGTACACGCGTGCGGAAGGACCGTGCTGGGATCATTATTAGTTTCTGGTTTCCACGGCAGCACGGTTCCACGCTGTCGATCTGTCGCTGTCGAAAAGTGCAAAGATTTAGGTAGTTTAATCGTACACACAATATATAAGCTATAAACGTATTTGTAAATAGAAAGAACAGATTTTCTTTTGTTTTTTTCTAATTTAAACACACTGAGGGAGAGTTTATTTTTTTCCTAGTTTAAAAAACAAACAAACCGAGAAAATGTAAAGTTATATTAATTCTATATATTTGTAATAAAATTATTTGTTGTTATGTAGCTCAAAAATAAACAAAAAAAAACAAGCAGAAAAAATCTTATCGGGATCGTATAAGTTAGTTAGCACAAATGAAGGAAAGGTTTTGAACGAACAGAAATGTAAGAGACTGTTGCTAACACAAACATAAAATGTAAATAAACACTCTAAATCCAGAGAAACAGAACAGAACAAACAAAACCAAGTTGGTAGTTTTAGGTTTGCAGAACAAAACAGTATCTTATAAATGTAAATGTATATTATTATCTGATAGTAATCTATTTTGTACAGTGTATATTTAAAATGGAATCAAAAACTGAATGGACAAATAGCTATTATAAATGCGTGTAAATACCAACAACCGATGTATGTAAACACAGGATAAACAATAGAAGCAAAGGATTAAAAAATATGTCAAACGGTAGTGAAGCTCAAAATGTCAAACAACAGAACGAGAGATAGTGAAAAAAACACTCAAAGTCACACAGATTTAAAAACAAAAATACCGAACGTAAACACACAAAACAAAAACCAACCTATTCTGTATAATCTAAATCCCCTCTAGTGAGCAGAAACAAACAACCAACATCAAAAACACTTCGAAAATTGAAACATTGAAAGAAGAAAACACACACACACACACACACACATTTTATGGGAATATGACTTCTTCTAATTAATTGGAATGTGAACCCACTGCCATACAAGAAAATTTTTTATTTAAATAATTGTTGTGATCTATTGTGATAAGGAGACATACAAATAAAAACAAAAACAACAAATGAAATTGAAACTTGGATGTTTTATCTTTCGTTACCCAATCTTGACTTCCCTGTCGGCAGAATCTTATAACAGTTTTTCATTTATGTAATTTTTGTCATTGTTGTCATTTTTATAATTTTTTAATTTTTGTCATTTTTTCTTTTCTAATCATTTTTTTTTCATTTTTGTCATTTATGTCACTTTTGTTATTTTGTCATTTTTTGTCATTTATATAATTTTATGTTATTTTCGTAATTTTTGTTATTTTTGCCATTTTTGAATTTTTAAACATTTCTGTCATTTTTTTCAGTCTAGTCATTTTTGTCATTTTTGTCATTTTTGTCATTTTTGTTATATTTGTAATATTTGTTATTTTTATCTTTTTTGACATTTTTGTAATTTTTGTCGATTTTTGTATTTTTTTTTTATTTTTATCATTTTTGTCTTTATGTCATTTTTGTCATTTTTTGTCATTTTTGTTATGTTTGTCATTTCTGTCATTTTTATTATTTTTGTCATTTTTGGCATTTTTATCATTTTTGTAATTGTCATTTTTTTTTCATAATTGAAATTTTTGTCACTGTTGTCATTTTTGTTTTTTTTGTCTTGTTTGTTTTTTGTTATTTTTGTCATTTTAGTGATTTTTATCATATTTGTCTTGTTTGTCATTTTCATCAAATTTGTCAATTTTGTCATTATAGTCATTTTGGTAATTTTTGTCATTTTTTTCATTTTATGTAATTTTTATCGTTTTTTTTTAAATTTTGTAAATATTGTCTTTTGTGTCAAATATGTAAATTTTGTCTTTTGTATCATTTTTTGTCATTTTTGTGATTTCGATAATTTTTCCCTTTGTGCCATTTTTTTTTTTTTTTTTTTTTTTTTGTCATTTCAGTCTTTATTTCATTTTTGTGATTTTTGTGATAATTCTCATTTTTGTCATTTTTTGTCATTTCAGAATTTTTTGTCATTTTTGTGATTTCTATTATTTTTGCCATTTTTGTCATTTTTTTCATTAAAGTCTTTTTTGTCCTTTTTGTGATTTATGTCATTTCGGTGGTTTCGATCATTTTTGCCATTTTTATCATTTTTGTCTTTTCAGATCTTATGTCTATTTGGTCATTATTGTCATTTTTATTTTTTCATAATTGAAACTTTTGTCACTGCTGTCATTTATGTAATTTTTGTAATTTTTGTCATTTTTGTCGTTTTTGTCATTTTTGCCATTTTTGTCATTTTTGTCATTTTTGTCATTTTTGTCATTTTAGTGATTTTGTCATTTTGTAATTTAAATCATTTTTGCAATTTTTATCATTTTTGTCATTTTTGTAATTTTTTTTTTTTCATTTATGTCATTTATGGCATTTTTGTCATTTTTTTCATTTTTGCCATTTTTGTCATTTTTGTCATTTTTGTCATTTTTGTCATTTGTGTCATTTGTGTCATTTTTGTCATTTTTGTCATTTTTGTCATTTTTGTCATTTTTGTCATTTTTGCCATTTTTATAATTTTTTATAATTTTTTGTCTATTTTGTCAATTTTGTCATTTTTATCATTTTTGTCATTTTTGTCATTTTTGTCATTTTTGAAAATTTTGTCATTTTTGTCGTTTTTATCTTTTTATAATTTTCTATAATTTTTTAAAATTTTTTGTCATTTTTGTCATTTTTGTCAATTTTGTTATTTTTTGTAATTTTTGTCATTTTTGTCATTTTTGTCATTTTTGTCATTTTTGTCATTTTTGTCATTTTTGTCATTTTTGTCATTTTTGTCATTTTTGTCATTTTTTGTCATTTTTGTCATTTTTGTCATTTTTGTCATTTTTGTCATTTTTGTCATTTTTGTCATTTTTGTCATTCTTGTCATTTTTGTCATTTTTGTCATTTTTGTCATTTTTGTCATTTTTGTCATTTTTGTCATTTTTGTCATTTTTGTCAATTTTGTCATTTTTGTCATTTTTGTCATTTTTGTCATTTTTGTCATTTTTGTCATTTTTGTCATTTTTGTCATTTTTGTCATTTTTGTCATTTTTGTCATTTTTGTCATTTTTGTCATTTTTGTCATTTTTGTCGTTTTTATCTTTTTTATATTTTTTATAATTTTTTATGATTTTTTATAATTTTTTGTCATTTTTGTCATTTTTATGATTTTTGTGATTTTTGTCATTTTTGTCATTTCTGTCATTTTTGTCATTTTTGTCATTTTTGTCATTTTTGTCATTTTTGTCATTTTTGCCATTTTTGTCATTTTTGTCATTTTTGTCATTCTTGTCATTTTTGTCATTTTTGTCATTTTTGTCATTTTTGTCATTTTTGTCATTTTTGTCATTTTTGTCATTTTTGTCATTTTTGTCATTTTTGTCATTTTTGTCATTTTTGTCATTTTTGTCATTTTTGTCATTTTTGTCATTTTTGTCATTTTTGTCATTTTTGTCATTTTTGTCATTTTTGTCATTTTTGTCATTTTTGTCATTTTTGTCATTTTTGTCATTTTTGTCATTTTTGTCATTTTTGTCATTTTTGTCATTTTTGTCATTTTTGTCATTTTTGTCATTTTTGTCATTTTTGTCATTTTTGTCATTTTTGTCATTTTTGTCATTTTTGTCATTTTTGTCATTTTTGTCATTTATGTCATTTATGTCATTTTTGTCATTTTTGTCATTTTTGTCATTTTTGTCATTTTTGTCATTTTTGTCATTTTTGTCATTTTTGTCATTTTCGTCATTTTTGTCATTTTTGTCATTTTTGTCATTTTTGTCATTTTTGTCATTTTTGTCATTTTTGTCATTTTTGTCATTTTTGTCATTTTTGTCATTTTTGTCATTTTTGTCATTTTTGTCATTTTTGTCATTTTTGTCATTTTTGTCATTTTTGTCATTTTTGTCATTTTTGTCATTTTTGTCATTTTTGTCATTTTTGTCATTTTTGTCATTTTTGTCATTTTTGTCATTTTTGTCATTTTTGTCATTTTTGTCATTTTTGTCATTTTTGTCATTTTTGTCATTTTTGTCATTTTTGTCATTTTTGTCATTTTTGTCATTTTTGTCATTTTTGTCATTTTTGTCATTTTTGTCATTTTTGTCATTTTTGTCATTTTTGTCATTTTTGTCATTTTTGTCATTTTTGTCATTTTTGTCATTTTTGTCATTTTTGTCATTTTTGTCATTTTTGTCATTTTTGTCATTTTTGTCATTTTTGTCATTTTTGTCATTTTTGTCATTTTTGTCATTTTTGTCATTTTTGTCATTTTTGTCATTTTTGTCATTTTTGTCATTTTTGTCATTTTTGTCAATTTTGTCATTTTTGTCATTTTTATCATTTTTGTCATTTTATAACATTTATGTCATTTTTGTCATTTTTGTCATTTTTGTCATATTTGTCATATTTGTCATTTTTGTCATTTTGGTCATTTTTGTCATTTTTGTCATTTTTGTCATTTTTGTCATTTTTGTCATTTTTGTCATTTTTGTCATTTTTGTCATTTTTGTCATTTTTGTTATTTTTGTCGTTTTTGTCATTTTTGTCATTTTTGTCATTTTTGTCATTTTTGTCATTTTTGTCATTTTTGTCATTTTTGTCATTTTTGTCATTTTTGTCATTTTTGTCATTTTTGTCATTTTTGTCATTTTTGTCATTTTTATCATTTTTGTCTTTTTTGTCATTTTTGTCATTTTTGTCGTTTTTATCTTTTTTATAATTTTTTATGATTTTTTATAATTTTTTGTCATTTTTGTCATTTTTATAATTTTTGTGATTTTTGTCATTGTTGTCATTTCTGAATTTTTGTCATTTTTGTCATTTTTGTCATTTTTGTCATTTTTGTCATTTTTGTCATTTTTGTCATTTTTGCCATTTTTGTCATTTTTGTCATTTTTGTCATTTTTGTCATTTTTGTCATTTTTGTCATTTTTGTCATTTTTGTCATTTTTGTCATTTTTGTCATTTTTGTCATTTTTGTCATTTTTGTCATTTTTGTCATTTTTGTCATTTTTGTCATTTTTGTCATTTTTGTCAATTTTTAATTTTTTTTTTGGCTTTTCACCTCGTGGCGCGCAATTTTTCAAAATCACATCAGAAAAGTGTTTCATGTTTAATCCAGTCGTAACATCGCAATCTCTCGAACAGGTTGTACTGATCATCAACGAAAGAATGAAACAAAGATCAACTATCAACAACAACAATCAACAAGAAAAATGAACCAACAACACCTCCACTTTCGAGAACGTGCAACCGTTTAATCCGTGTAATACTTTTTTTTGATGACTGAAAATTGAGGCCCATTCAAAACGGATCCTATTTCGTTATTAATGAATCCACAGTCGTACCTTAATCGAGCAGGTATTTCAGTTTGGCGAGTACACAGAAACATAGGGCAGCTGGGCACAGGCCACGGCAAGCTATCTTCGACCCCCTCATGATACTTCTTCTGGTGTCTACCGGGGAAAAAAAATCCGTTTCGCCCGAAAAAACACACCACCTAATTAATCATCCGCGGGTCCGAATTTTTCCAAGTTCATTTTTGGTCTGACTGATCAAGAAACCAATATCTAATACTTACCGGACAAGATGTTAGATGGTTCCGAAGAACGTGTGGCCTTCCGTCCGTCCGGATGGCGAAGGAAGAGCAACGGAATCAAGATAAAATGTCCCCGGATCGGTTGAGGAAGGAACGTTCGGGTTTGGGTTGGGTATTCCGGGAAATATCACGTCCAAAGCCATTCGTGTCGTACATTTCAATCCATTAAAATCCTGCTCGAAGTTCTCGATTCAAGACTTCAAGAAGCTCGTGTAGCGACATTCCTCCAGAAATTTGTCCAGCAACTGCTAGAAGAGGGAGTAGGACAGCAGAAAAAAAAACCTCTGCTCGTTGTTGAATTTGTTTAAACAGGAATTCAGTAGGTTGAGGAATCCGTTCGTTTTTTTTTTTTTTTTGCTGCTTCTCTTGAACTTGAGGGGGCACTACGGACATCGATCATGGTGGAACACCCAGAGACGACAATTCATTCATAATTTCGATTTATCAATCACTTCCAATCGGAGCCTTCCGTTTATTTTCTGTTTCGACCAGACTTGATTCGAGATCCTCGTCTTTTCAGTTTGATTGGTTTAGATGAATCGATTTGAATGTTTTTTTTCTTCTTTTTTGGAAAAAAATGTCCATAAATCTCTGCATCTGTCCAAAGTCTTCAGATTAATTGGGTTGGATGATATTGAACAGTCTTTTTTTTATCTGAATTACTCTCTGAACTTTGGATATGATTTTGCTGATAACCAGCAACCTTGCTGATAGTTTCAGCAACTCTTTGTTCGCTAAATGACTTGCATCAAATCCTCATCTGAATACCAACCGACAACTACTCCGCATCTTAATAGTTTGATTGATGACCGCGAAAGTCGCTCCCACGAGGATTCTTTCATCCCGGCTAATCGGATTTGGCAATAAAAAAGCGACACCCTTCCAGCCGGAAAAGCGGAAGTTCAAAAATTCCCACCCGCGGCAACAATTGAACTCAATAAAAATCCGACACCGAAGTCAACTTGCTCTAATCTTGGCAAAGAATTGTGAATTGCCAAACGGGAATTTGCTGGCCCAAAATTTCCCATTGTCTAGCTAGGCCGAGAACACGTGTACAACTTGATCCTGCTTCTTGTCCTTGTTTAGGAAGGAAGAGCGAACGATATTCGAAAACAAAAATTGCGAGCAGGGGGAGAAATCCGAGCTGTTTGTTCACTTCAACGCCCAGTCGCTATATTAATCCCGGTTCTCAACAGTTAACTTATGCTTTATGTTAGTTTTCTTGTGACGGACTCGCCTCCGTTTGCCAACCGACATTAGAGCACAATTAGATTAGGGGTGAAAAACCCATCCCTAACTAACCGGATTTGAAGGATGCTGCTGCTAGGTTGAAATGTGAGACGAGCTATAAGGCTCTCTATTGTGGTTTTTTTATTTGCGAATTAAATTTTGAACAAATTTAGTTTGAAAACATCGCTTGAAAAACTCAATCTGGATTCAATACTCATTTCAAGTGTTGTTCTTGAACTTTTCAGGTGCAGAGAACTCACACGACCCTACATATAAAGATGCCGTTTCAGACAGGAAAGGGAAGGGTTATTCGTTTTGATGGGAAATCCTATTTGGCAGATAGGATTGATGAATATAGAAATATAATGTTCACAAATAAGCAAATAAAATGGAAACAGCTCATTAATGTTTTATTTTAACCCAAGTAGATGCTGACAACCATTGCCACTTCAGATCTTGAAAAAACAAGGCAAAACTCCTTTTAAATTCTTGGACAGCGGTCCGAACTGCTTTCAGGATTCTCCGGGAAGTAGATTGGGGTTTTTTTTCTCGATGTCAATCCCTGTATAATATTTTCGGGGTCCGGGTTTGAAGCAACTTTTGAGGTCAATTTTGATATCGGAGAGATTAAATTTTCCAGCACGAAAAAAAAACACGTCACTTCCGAGCACAGCCTACCAAGCCTCTCTTTTTGTGTCAATTTACAAGTATGAAGCTGACCAACTTTGTCGAAGACCGCAACTTCGTATCTTATTAGGTAAGAAAGTTGTTATTCGATTCAAGTTTTTTTACATTAAAAGTTACTAGTTGCAAATCATAACTTTCGAAATTAAAATCCTAGGAGATGCCCATTTTTTCATAAATATGGAACTTGTGGTATTGTCACGGCTCGACGTCGTGACAAGGTTATGTGATTCGGTCGGACAAAAAACACTTTCCCGTAGCAGTATGAACAGCTTTAAAGCTAGAAAATTTATTAATTTTAGATAGGTTTTATCAATGGCTTTCAATTCACTTACAATTTAGTGCCTTAGTTTCCAATAATATAGTATAATCAAATAATCCTTCAACCGATATAATATAACGTGTTTAACAATCCATCCACATGCTTCCCGAGATTCTATCCCATATTGTTTTTATAGGTGTTGACGTTTTCCTCCTTCTTCGCCGGGCTTCCAGTGCCATGATTTGTTTAGGTTTCAATTATTAGGGCAGCCAGAGGGAATCGTGGCCGTAACATTCCCCCCAGCGTAAGACGAGGTCACAGCTTCTAGTTCGGTCTTACCATCATCAACGACGTCGATTACTGCTAGATTCCCTGCAGCTCGTCGAATACGGCCGTGATTCGTGCGCACCATTGCCTGTCTAACCTCCCCATCTTTTCCGGGGTAAACCTCTTCAATTTGGCCCCGAATCCAGCTATTGCGCCTTTTCTCGTCGGCCACGAACACTAAGTCACCTGGCTCGAGGGGTTTGGTTTTTTCAAACCACTTGGTTCGTCTGGCAATCGTCGGAAGGTACTCTTTCAACCACCGCTTCCAGAAGCTGTCAGAAATGGTTCTGGCGAGGTTCCAGCTATTGCGTAGACCTTCAAGTGGACTGACTGGTTCTTGTGAGGGCATCTTGGCACCCGTTGATGAGCCCAACAGGAAGTGGTTCGGAGTGAGAGCCTCTTGATTAGTCGAATCGAGAGGTATATACGTTAGAGGTCGACTGTTGACAATATTTTCGGCCTCTAGTATGATAGTTTCGAGAGTTTCGTCGTCGGGGACCTTAGGCGCATCATGAAAGCATTCTAGAGCCGTCTTTACCGAGCGCACAAGACGTTCCCAGACTCCGCCAGTATGCGGAGCCGCTGGAGGGTTGAAAACCCATTTAGTATTCGTGTTCGTAAAAGATTCGGCACATCGTTGATTGATGTTCTGCAATTGCTCTCGAAGTTCATTCGCTGCTCCTCGAAAATTTGTACCATTATCCGAGTATATCTCAGCAGGGGCCCCTCGTCGCGCGATAAATCTTCGAATGCACATTTTACAGGATGTTGTTGATAAACTATGAGCGACCTCCATGTGCACAGCTCGGGTGGTAAGACACGTAAAAAGTGCGATCCATCGTTTCGCATGGGAGCGTTTTACTTTAACGAAGAGCGGGCCGAAGTAATCTAGACCCACGAAAGTAAACGGTCGCTGGAACGCGACGAGACGCGCTCTTGGAAGAGGTCCCATCTTCGGTTGAGTTGGATTTTTGTGGTACACCTTGCACCACTGGCATCGAGCTGTAACGGTGCGAATCAGTTTTCGCAATCCAGGCACGTAGAACTGCTGTCGTAGTTCGTTGAAAACGGTCTCGTGGTTACGGTGCAGATACCGACGGTGGTAGAAATCTACAAGAAGAAAAGTTAGACGATGGTTTTTTGCTAGAATAATCGGACACTTAGCTTCGATCGGCAGGTTGGGGGCAGCGCCGATACGACTGTCCATTCTAACAATTTCTTCTTCGTCGATATACGCCGACAATTTATACAGCGGACTAGCGATCGGCACCGCCCCCGCACGCTTGCCATTTCGGCACTTCTGCAACACAGTTATCTCATCTTGGAAGGTTTCCCGCTGAATGATTCGGATTAACTCCAGCTCTGCTTTCTTAAGATGCTCTTGTTTCAAATATTCAAGAGGGCTGACTTGGTCGTCTTCTTTCCGCGTACAAATTCTGAAGACATAGGCTATCGTACGATGTATGCGTTCCCATTTGCTGAACCGTGTATAATCCACTAACATTTCCTTACTCGTCTGATGATGAAAGCAGCTAGATCGTAGTTCTTCTTGCACATTTACGGCTTGCCATTTCTGATTTGGCCAAGTTGATTCGAGCTCCCACAAAAACTCAGGAGCGTGGAACCATCTACTACTTTCTTCGAAACAGGGGCCATGCCCCCATTTTGTGGCTTCATCCGCAACGTTATCACGAGATGAGACCCATCGCCATTCGTTCAAGTTCGTGGATGTGAGAATCTCTCCGATTCTACAAGCGATGTAGGAATGATATTTTCGAGCATCAGCATGTATCCAGTGAAGCACAGTTGAGGAATCGGTCCAGTAAAATCTCTGGGAGATCGATATTTGGTGGTTTTCTTGAATGTAGTTTGCCATTCGTGTTCCTAGAACAGCAGCTAGTAGTTCGAGGCGTGGAATCGAGAGTGGTTTTACTGGAGCTACCTTTGATTTAGCGCCTACCAAAGTACAGCGCGGAAAACCGCGATCGAAATAGCGAAAATAGATAACACAAGCATACGCTTCTTCGCTGGCATCAACGAAGGTGTGCATTTGTATTGGCTGACAAGTTTCAGGTGAACCTTGTCCGAAATAGGGTCGAGAGATTCGAACTTCACCAAGACGAGAAAATAAGTTGGTCCAGCGCTTCCAATTAGCAAACGTGCTATCATCGATTGGTTCATCCCACTTGCACCCGGTCTTCCATAGGGTCTGTATAATAATTTTCCCATGAACCACAAAGGCGGCGAGCATTCCGAGTGGGTCATACAGACTCATCACTGTACTAAGCACTTGGCGTTTTGTTGGGCGAAGCATACCATTTAGTAGTCTAGTGTCCAGTTGCGGGAGATTTAACGTAAAAGTAAAAATGTCAAGTTTAGGTAACCACCGAATACCCAACACCGACAGAGCCTTTTCTGACGTCAGCAGACCGAAATCCTTCGAAAGAGGAGCATTAACTTCGCCGATTTCATTTAGAACGATCGTAGAGTTTGACACGAAGTTTCGTATCTCGAACCCTCCTTGAGAATGTACATATTTAACCTCTTCAACCAGCCGGATGATTTCTTCTTCAGTATTTCTGCTATCTAGGAAGTCGTCCACGTAGGTTCCATGAATAATAGCTTCAGTAGCCATTGGGAACAGGTGTTTAAATTCTTCGGCGTTGAGGTTTTTAATAAACTGAGCCGAGCATGGCGAGCAGGCTGACCCAAACGTTGCCACGTCCATTGTGTAGATGCAAGGTGGATCTGAGGGGTTGTCTCTCCAGAGGAAACGTTGTGCTGATCTATCTTCTTTTCGTATTTTGATTTGGTGAAACATCTCTTTCACGTCGCCACATATAGCGATTCTTCTGGCTCGAAACCTGTAAAGAACGGACGGTAGTGGTGTTAGGAGGTCCGGTCCCTTAAGTATCATCGAGTTGAATGAGACGTCTTTTACTTGGGCTGATGCATCCCAAATTAATCTTAGCTTTTCAGGTTTTTTGGGATTTGAAACACACCCTAGGGGCAAGTACCAAGTTTTGTTGGGGTTTGCCGACTCGATTTCTGAAGCCGTTGTTTTGTGGGCGTAGCCTTTCACCAAGTAATCTTCGATTTGTGCCTTCACTTTGCGTACAAGTTCAGGATTTTTATAGATCCTTTTCTCAAAACATTGAAGACGCTTGACCGCCATTGGAAAACCATCAGGGAAGGCAGCATTCGCGTTCTTCCACAACAACCCGGTTTCGAATCCTCCGGGGATACGTCGACTTGTAGATTCTAAAATTTCACGGGCTTGTTTATCCTCTCGGGACTCTAGTGTTGGTATATTTCCTACTACCCCCAAGTTATCTACCATGATGTAATCTTTCACCAAATCATGAAGAAAACGGTCTTCTTTGATAGAACAACTATGTAGTACATGATGGGATCTCTTTTCGATAGAATCAACAACACCTCCGTATAAGCACCACCCTAGCCGTGTTTTCGTTGCGATGGGGTGGCCCTGAAACCCTTCACGCACCTTGAGTGGAGTTGCTAAATGAACATTTTCGAGCCCAATCAAGATCTGTGGTCGGGCAAAGCTATAATCTTGAATAGGCAACCCCTTTAGATGTTGGTAGTTTGCGACCAGTTTTTTTGTATCAATCGATTGGACGGGAAGCTCCAAGGCATCGACGGTTCGTGCATTCTTCAGGACGTACTTCATGCCTTTCCCCTTCTCCGATATTCCCACTTGAACTGTCTGGGAATTGTCTTCAACACGGGTTACATTTCCAGTCCACTTCAGATGTAAAGGGTCTGGAAAGCCTTTCAACTCCAGTTTCTGCGCCAGACTTGTCTCTATCATCGTCACTTCCGAAGCTTCGTCGAACAGAGCAAAGGTATCAACTGATTTAGATTGATTGTATATGGTAACTGGAAGAATGCGATAGATAACAGAACAGTTAACCCTGTGGTGGTTTTGTGGACTTGGAGGCGGGAGAGATGGTTGACTTTGTGGACTTTGAGGCGAGGGAAAGTGGAGTAAAGGGTGATGACGTATGCGGCATCCTTCGTATGTGCATTCCTTTGGACGGCGGCATGGCCACGGAGAATGAGCCTTTAAACAGCTTCTACACAAGCCATAGATGCGAACCATCTTCAAGCGTTCGTCAACCGAAATATTGTTAAACTTATCGCACTTATCTGCCCAGTGATTTCCTTCATTGCAGACCGAGCAAACCCTTCCGCTGCGCTGTGTCATTGTAACTTCACTTGGTCCTTCTCCTGACCGGTAGTCGCTATGATGAGCACAATTCTTTGGTTTTGCTCCAGCTCCTCGCGACCTATTTTCTTCTGCTTTCGAAGACTTATAGTTAGTTCCTGGTGCTGTGTAGACGGTGACTGCACTTGCTTTGCGAATTACTCCGGAAATGAACTTTCCAAACAACCCCAGGTCGACTACCGGAGCTGCTTCAATATATTCTGCCCACTTATACTTGATGTCTGATGGAAGCTTCTCGACAAACTCTTGAAGCAATGTTTGATTCGACAGATGTGCTTCAAGTCCTGCTGCCACTAGGTGACTGCAATAATTTTGAATCGCCAACCCGTAGGAAATTACCGTTTCCAACTTACCCTCCCTTGGGGCTGGAGTGTTCCGTATTTTGACCAGAAGAGAGCTGATCAGCGTTTCCGGTCTGCCGTAAAGCATGCGCAGAGTTTCCATCAAATGTGGAACCATGTCCGGTACTAGAAGACTGCTTCGTACTGCTTCTAAAGCATCACCACTTAAGCTGCGTTGTAACCGAAGGAGATTTTCCACATTGGAAAATCCACATTCCTTATTTCCGATCTCGTAGCTACTATAAAACACGGGCCATTCTTCTGGGCTACCCGTGAAGGGAGGTAAGTCCTTCGGTAGGTATTGACGAGCCACGAGCTGGGCTTCAGTATGTGTTCGTCTCCTTGGCGGAGTTTGGTCTTCTCGATCTTGCTGATGAGGCATCGGAGTAGCAACCTCTTGGCCACTACTAACCGGATGAAGTTCCGAAATGTCGAACTCTGGTTTTCTTCCAGGTGGTTTGTTAAGGCTCGTTGAGTTCATCGGTGGATTTTTTTTGAGCACCGGTTCTTGGTTTTCGTCACCGCTAATGGATGGCAGACTTTCTACCCATTCTTTGGTTCGTGTGGGTGGAAAACTGCTTATACCGCTTCTTCGGCTGCCTGCTTCGTCGATTTGCGCACTTAAAATTTTATGCTTTTTCTCCAGGTACATTTCTTCTAACTTCCGAAGGGTTTCTTGACGAGCCTTATTCCGATCCAGTTGGGATTTTGCGAATGCACGCTCTTCTTCGCGGCGCTTTAGCTCAAGGGCGGCTTCTTCTTCTTCTTGGCGCTTCTCCTCCTCAATCCGTCGAAGTTCCAGCTGCCTTTTTTCCTCCAACACCTGCAGTTCTAGAGCCGCTTTCGCAGCGCGCGTAGATGACGTGTTACTTACACGAGATATCTGGGATCTACCATCGACACTTTTCGGAACACCTTCCGTCGTATCTTTCCCGCCCTTTTCGCAGTCAGGACATCTCCACGGACGATCTGCTATAGAATCTCCCACGCCAACACAGTCGAAGTGAAACCATCCAAGGCATTTTTCGCATTCTACCATATTTGGAGTATCCGGGTTCTTGCATAACTTGCATGATGACTTTGGACGGTTCCTCGTTCCGGGCATCTCGAAATTAGATCTGCGACTAACTTGAGGTTTCAAATACGTTAAATTCTTTAAAGTTTTGTCACGGCTCGACGTCGTGACAAGGTTATGTGATTCGGTCGGACAAAAAACACTTTCCCGTAGCAGTATGAACAGCTTTAAAGCTAGAAAATTTATTAATTTTAGATAGGTTTTATCAATGGCTTTCAATTCACTTACAATTTAGTGCCTTAGTTTCCAATAATATAGTATAATCAAATAATCCTTCAACCGATATAATATAACGTGTTTAACAATCCATCCACATGCTTCCCGAGATTCTATCCCATATTGTTTTTATAGGTGTTGACGTTTTCCTCCTTCTTCGCCGGGCTTCCAGTGCCATGATTTGTTTAGGTTTCAATTATTAGGGCAGCCAGAGGGAATCGTGGCCGTAACAGGTATTGCTCAGTTGGCTTGTCAGTTGTCCCTGAGGTGATGTCCGTGAGTTCGAACCCGAGGGTAAACATCGAACACATTTGTACCAGATTTTTGTTTATAACTGTCCGCCAAATGCATCGTTGATAAAAGTTTTGTATGACACAAAGATGTTAAAATGAATGTAATCGAAACCAATAAATAAATGATTTTGAAAGCTTCATTTGAAAGAAAAACCAACAAAAGTAAGCTTATTCATTTAAGCATTGGTGGAAATGAATAAAATACTCAGAAATAAGGTTTACGGGTCATATTAGGATAATTTTTAACTCTTTTAAACTCGAATAAAATTGAGGATTTTAGTTTGAACCTTTTTTTAAGAGTCTGGAATATAAATACAGGACTCTATACATTATGCGCGCCATCGCTGATAAGTGTACTTACCGTCTTCAATTTTATTGACCGTTTTTTCGTCGAAATTCTGTGCCTCATTCGGTCTTGTGCTGTTTACACTGAAGAACACTCACTCGCGAACAAGTGGAAAGGGGAGTTTCCCCTGGAAAACGTTTTTCCAACACGAAAATTGTTCGGTTTGTTTTTGTTGTGTTTTACTTCGCACACACGCTTATTTTTTTATAACCATTTTTGGTTCAAAAATAACCATTTTGAGCCTTTTGCCTAAAAACTACCTTTATGGTTATTTTTTAAGAATTTTTCCATCGACAATTTCAACCATTTTGATAGTTTTCGAGTATAAACCGAAAAATGGTTAATAATTTGGTGTATCGCCATTCTGAAAGTGGTGCAGCTTGACGCCTGTTAAGAAATTTTTTCTTCTACGAAACTGAGTCCAGTTTTCCGAAAAATCGGTCCCTGCAAATCGAAAAAGCATCGAATTATGGATTCAAACATAATTTTTCACAAAGGATTTCCGTTGAAGATAAAGCAAACGTTCGAGTTCTTCTAGCAAAAGAACTCTAGTACAAAATATATCATTAAAGGCAAAATCTCCGGATTCCTCCGGAAAGTGGTTCCACCCGCGGCACATAAGTGTTTGTACACAACATATCTGCACCAACCAGTGATTAACCGGACCCGTTGCAGGAAATCCACGTAAATCAATTCGCTATCTCGGTTAAATATATATTATTTCGGTGCTGCGATGTTAGGGACGAATATTTTTCTCCACTCTACCCGTTTTTGACAGGAATTTCATTAGCCACTGGCACTTTTTGGCGACAACACCACCATCAGTAAAGTGTCCCTTCAAGCTGATTTTTTCGGGTGGGATTGACGATGGTTTTTTTTTTTGGAACCCGAAATTCCGATCCTGTAATTAGCCAACGAATTATCAGATAATTATAGCAAACGAGCTCTTCACTTATGATGACTGCTCAAAGTTGACCGATATGCGTTTTGTTGGATTTTGCTTGAAAGATTTGTTTTATTTGGTATCTGTCGCGATACTTCTAAACATAAAATTTCTTTGTTTAACGGAAGAAGATTTAAAATAAAAATCAACATGGAATTAATCAAAGGACGTTTTTTTTTTCTTCTCGGTCAGAAAAGCCACATCCGGACATTTACCTGTGTCTCTTCACGGGGCGGCCGCGGCTATCGCTTATGATATACGACTTGCAAACAATAAAATTAAGTGGTGACCAACGAATGAACGAACGACCGCGACGACGGTTTTCAACCCGCTCATTATGGCGGGTTCTAGGAAATCCGTTTGTTGAAAACGAGAAAAATGTCCTCCGGCTCAGGTACGGGGGCACTAAAAAGGGAAAAAACGAGAAAAAAAAAGAAATGTGAGGTGAAAACAAACACGAGCAAAAATGGCAACCGGGAACGGGGAAAATAAAAACTGGCTGATAAAAACATAATTTTACATTCTTTTAATTTTTATTGCACCTTTGATAGCCGTTTTTAATGAGCGCGATATTGCTACATCGGTGCCGAGTGAACTTTTTGTGCCACGCTTTTTCTGTCAAATTTCTGGAGGCGTTTTGCAATGATCACATTAGCGAAAAATTATAACGATGTCATTCGAGAACAATGCATCGTGAGATATGAAGCCTCTCAAGGAATACCTAACTGATCTGAATTTCGAACGATGCGAAAATTGCGAATGAGCATTCCAAAACTTGATAACTAATATTCGTAGTTAATAATTTGTTAAATTTTCAAATAATGTCACAAGCAAACATGGCGTACCTAAACCAGTCGTTGTCGTTATTGTCATTTTTATTAATTTAAAAATTTTGAAGTTTACACCCAAAGAAGAGATTGCAAAATTTCAATGTCAATCGGAGATTTCTATGTGCCAAAAAATGCGCCAAAGATAATATGATTGCTTCCCGTCACTGGCGTAAAGACTCGAGCCATAAAGCCATAAAAAATAATTTGTTTTTTGGTGAACAATTAAAAATGATTTAACAATTTTTTATATATGTAGTTAAAAAAAACAAACAAACAATAAGACAAACCCTGTGGGGTGCTGCAACGTTTTTGATTCCAAACATCGTTACATGCAAAAGTCGTGTAAAATAACAACAAATTGACCCGAATAAAGAAACGCATGTTTTTTTTAGGGCTGCGTTATAATATGCAACACATTTGACAGAATTTTTAACAAGAAATAAAATTTTATATGAAATGTAAAGCTAAGATTTTTTTTCTGTGTAGGGTGTTTCATTATGACTAAGCCCAAATTAAAATGAACGAACAGTATAAACACAATTGAGGAGCAAATCCAATTTTTATTTCACTTTAAGCTCTGTTGGCAAATCAGTTGCTTGCTCCGTCTAACTGATTTGCGATGATTTTGGAACTCGATGGAACGGAAAACCGGTTAAATCATCTAATTATTTCTAATTCTCAAATTCTGCAAGTTAATTGCATCAAAGAAACTAAGAAACTGATAAAGTGTCTAAGAAAAGTGATATTTGTGAACAAAATACTAGATTTTCAATCTTAAAATTGCTTCGAGTTCCACCGAGTTCCACGCTAGGCAATAATTCCTCTCAACACCAAAAATAAAATCCACATTGGCTGATGGTGCGAAAATTTGTCTTACCTACAACGTTTCAGATTTAAAAAATTGATTTTTCAAGGTTTTTTTTTTAATTTCATTGTAACTCCTTAGAATGAAATTGTAGAACTTTGGTTTGTTCAGCAAAGTTATGTATTTTGTTCAGATAAACAACTTTGGAGAAAAAAACCAAAGCTCTAAAATGCTTAACAAAAAAGTTATTTTTTTTATCTTGCTATTGGTGGACCCCTCGACTCTATAATTAATTTTAAAGTAAGCGCCTTGTAAAACTATGCAATGTTGTCGAGGACATCAAAAGTCTATCTTTTCATCCCTGGGCGGTATTAATTTAGTTCCGCTAGATTAAGGTTGCCAGAATTTTTTCAGCACGTATCCGGGCCGGACAAACCGGGCAATTTTTATTTAAAAACCTGGCAAAATCCGGGCATTCGATTTCAAATTGACGACTATAAATCTGGGCAATATCCGGGCAAATTTTGTCAAAACTCAGAAATTCTTCAACAAAATTCATGAAAAAAAAATATGAAAAAAAATTTTTTTTTTCATCAAAACTCATCGATTGATTTTGAACCGTATTTTAGATTTTCAAAAAACCTTAATGTATTATTTTTCTAAAAGTTGCTCAAAAAATTTCGTTTTGGATGTGTTTGTTGTTTTTTGGTTTTATTTGCCAAATAAAGTGAAAAAATCCGGGTAAAATCCGGGCATTTTTCAATGAAATCCGGGCAACCAGGCCGGGCCGGACTGTTCTTAAATAAAACCGGGATAAAACCGGGATAAAACCGGGCAATCTGGCAACCTTACGCTAGATTGATGTTCTGTACCAGTGTGCACTGGCTTGGGACAGGTTTGACTCATCTCTCAATCCCTTCAAACTGTTCGAAACAAATAAAGAATCCTGAAAAGGTACCTAAGTAGCCTACTCAAGATTCCAAATTTGCCGAGATACTCCGGCTGGCTTGAACCCACAATCCATTGTATATCAGTTTTCCGTTCGTTAGATGTCTTGTCCAAACCCCTCCACCAAGCCCCTTAAATAGAGTTAAGCTATTTATTCTGAATGGATCAATTGCAATTAAAAGAAGTGATGAAATGAAATGATACTTATCTTGAGGCCATCAAAAGGCTTCAGCAATTTTTCAACGATCTACACAGAAAGCAAAAGTCTGCATTTTCTTCTGTAATCACTAATCGCAGCAGTATAATAGTTATTCTACCAATTACCCCAATACCCCAAAATAAAAACATAATAGCCACGTTATTTCATAAAAATCGACAGACATCTCGCTGCCTGTCAATGATCTTATTTTTTATTGAACTACATTTCCACTGAACTTATCCCATTATTCGGGACAGTTCCAAAAATATCACTTAAAAAATCTTTAACTTCCTTTTTTCTGATTCAGTTTCCCGTAGGTCAATTTTCAAACACAATTTTAACGCTAATCTTGTACCTTTCGGGTGGCAACATTCAAATTCTACCTCTGTGCCTCACTTGGTCGCGTCCGTTCTGCTGTTAGTTTTTCACATTCAAACACATTTTTTGCCAATCATGTGTAAACTTTCCCAAGCAAACAGATCTTTGAAGCAAATCACTTGACATGATTTGTCATTTTCCTCACAACATTATTCCCGGAACACAACTTTCATTCTGGAAATAGTTCCGCACAACTTTACTTCTCCATTTTTCTCTTGGTATCAAAATTACTCCCATCGATTTATATGTTTTCACTCATGACATAGACTTCATCCAAAGTTCGATGGAATTTTATTCTGTTGCTACCCTAGTTTTTTTACAACCGAGAAGAAAACACTTTTAGCCCACATGATTACTCCGAGAAAGATTCCTTTTTCTGGTAAATTTAGGATTTCTTTCACGCTTCCACCAAAAATTCCTGCGGACACTTGAGCTGTACCGATCCAGCTTCATTTCGATATCACATAATAACAAATTTTCTAAAATTTCGCGAAGAAATCGTTATTTTTATTTAAATTTTGGAGACGAAAAAACAAACACGTGCAATTCCATCCAGTCGTCGCCTACTTCCCAACTGCAGGCTTCACATATTTTCCCAAATACGATTCGGTAAGGGCCAAAAAAAATTTCAATCGGTCTCGCTAGAGGACAATTTGGTAGATTCATCTCATTCGGTACTATCTGGAGTTTGTTGGATTTGTACCAAGCCATCGTGCCCTTCCAGTAGGAAACGGATGCCAAATTCGGCTAAAATTCATGCCGATGGTCTCAATGCTAATCACCGCCGCTGGTGTTAACATCTTCTGCAAATGGCGTTGACATATTGAGAACTCATGATTGGAGTAAAGGCTGAATTTTGGATGTAGAAAAGATACTTTAAAAATGGCTCGTCACTTTTTTTACCGTAGATTGACAGCATTCGAATTTCGGTGATTCCGATAGAGGAAGTTTGGTAGAAATGAGAGCAGAGTTTATAATGTTTTTGTCATTGAATATTTAGACTAATCTCGGAAAACGTACCTGCTGCTCCCGCAGACTTATCCTTTTAAATTTTGATTCGCATCATGTATACCATCATTGAAATCACTGCCAAAATGATTCATTACGAACGCTTCAAAATGCTATTTTTGACTCCTGCACTACGAGGATTTATGACCACTACGCCAGGTAGGTACCACGACACGAGTTGGTTTTCTGAAGATCTTCACCTCTTCTGTCCGCCGCCATTCGGTTGTCCTCTCGAAATCGGTCGCTAATAATTCCACGATTGGTACCTACCCGGTGGAACCACGTCGTTATTATTATTATTGTTATTGCAGCAGGAATTTCATATTCGTCGCATTTATTTATCGATTCACAAATGGACACATTCGTACGGTCCGGTTCGACTCCAGATATGAATAAATAATAACATTCGATCGTTTTCTGTTATTCACCGAAAGCATACTGATTGCTTTCGAAGCCAGTAATGCTGCTGCCCTGCTGAAGGGGAGAAAAAGAGCATAATTAGATGGAAAACAAGCGCAGGGGAAAACCGGAGGGGCACGGGCAACATAAGAACCTGGTGCTCAGCGGGCTCAGACAGTCGTCCGCCATGAAGCGAATGTCCCGGATTCATGTTTTCAGTTCTTCAGAAGTCACCTTCGTTCGCCAGGCTAGACAGCTTGGGGTCTTCTTGGCTGCCGGCTGGATGGCGTCCACCTTTGGTCCACCCATCATCCTCATCATCATCATCATCTGCGCCGGCTGTTTAGGATTCTTCCCCCGAAGATGGAGGGATCGAGTCGAGTTGTCAACGGAACGAATCCAACGAGAGATATTGAGGTACATGTTTTTCGCTCCAAGTTTTCCGCGAAGATACGGGAAGCGATACAGAACGATCGGAGTGCGCTTCGCTCGATCCCGTGATGGGATGAAATGTCGGCCGGATTGGTCCGTTTCGAAGCGTTGTTGTTGTTTTCCAATCATTCCGGTTGACCATTTGTGGTGCCAAACGGGAATGACGAGATAGCGTTCTATGGAATTGTATTGCTCGATCAGCTCGTTCGTTTTGGAATCGAGGTGTCCAGGAACAAGCAGTTTGGTTTCTCTATGGCAGAGCAGGAGGAGGAGCCAACGCTCTGGGATGGATGTTGAAGATGTCACGCTTGTGTCATTTGGTAAATGTTAAATTGATATAGATCTGAAACAAGTGGACTGAACAACTAATATGAATATTAAAAAAAAATGAGGTTAAAGAAACCGCTAGCAAAATATGCGAAATAAAAGATTCACTTCACCTTAATAAATGATAATCCGAGTATTAGACCTTTATCATAAATCCTTCAAGAGTTCTGTTAATTTTGATCAGTTCTAAAATTTAATAACTAAACTACCGAATACGAACTGATTTAGAAAACTCTAATCAGGACGACCTTGTTTTGAATCTGTCATTATTTTTATATCAAGCAAAACTAAAGTTGTATGATACTTTTTTTAAATTATTCTAAACAATTCTGAAGAAAGGCTTGTTCTGTTAGCATTCAAATACTGGCAAAAAAATTAAAACTGAAACTTCGTGAATTTTTTTTTATTTCTGAATATTAACGAAAATAACGAAATTTTAATAAGAAAACCTGGGTGAATGATTTTAAATTTTTTATCAACATAAATCAGCTGACATCAAAGTTGCTTTCAAAAATAATTAGTTCTCGATAAAAACAATTGATATCTGAAATTCTGTGATTCGACCCAAAAGGTCTTTGACGATTATCTGTGATGCGTTTTCATAAATTTAAAAGAAGATTTATAATAAACATCGATAAATTGAATATTTCACTTGTAATTCACATTCCACATTACCAAAGTTATAATATAGCTTTAGCAATCGTATCCCAATAATATCTAAATAAAATTAAATAAATTAAAAAATCTGAAAAAAAAATTCTAGAATCAAAAATGTAGTTTTGAAGATAGTTGCTTACAAATATGTGAAATTGAACATTTTGCTGTGATTTTTACAACCTTGCTCAACATCTCAATGCAATGATCCAATACTTAACTTCAATTTAAAAAAAGGGTTTTTTACCCTTCATAGGAAAACAAATCTAGGATTTGAGAAAAAGTTTTAATTTTGGAAAATGTGGTAGATGTAGTTGTGGAAATCATAAAAATATATTTGATATACAAAATGAACAATAAAATAATTTATGAAAACAATATTTGTACAGAATGCTTTCGTATGGCTTTCTATCATTCTATCACTATCATTTATATGAAAAATATTATGGTTTTTAAAGAATTTATTTGAGTGTATGTAACCATGAATGTGATTCAGCAGTGGGTCATTAAATGAACGGAATGAATGGAAGAGGACCAATGAATATGTGTAAGTGTGTGTGTGATCTAGGCTGAATGAGAAGAGACTGGAAGACTGTGGTGTGCGTAAAAGAAGTCCTTATCCAACGCGATGGAAAAAACGGTCATTCTTTCGACTACTTTGGAATAAGCAGTACGCGGATTTGAAAATAAGTTTGAAGGAATAGTGATTCGGATAGTGATCGTCATGGAACCTGTGAAGAAAGTGAAAGTTCACCACAGAAAGAAATCACAGAAAGTCGAGAGACGGTTATTTCTTTAAATATATATTTTTCACACTCTTAGTTATTAATGTGGTAAGCTTCGAAAGATTTTTAAATGGAAGTGATGACGAACAGCGTTATCACATACACTGAGGTTTCTTTTTACGCGGTTTTTTTTACACGTTTTTTTTTACGCGGCTTTTTTTACGCGGATTTTTCAATTAACGCGGTTTTTTTTTTACGCGGATTTTCGAATTAACGCGGTTTTTTTACGCGGATTTTCGAATTAACGCGGTTTTTCAGAGAAAACATTCTAAGACTTTTTCAAAGGAAAACACTTAGAATCTTTTTGTAGTTAGGAAAATCTTAGCTCTGAGACTAAGAACGTGATACATGAGATCTGTGACCTGAGACCTGAGACTTGAGACCTGAGACCTGAGACATGAGACCTGAGATTTGAGACCTGAAATATGAGACTCGAGATCTGAGACATGAGACATGAGACCTGAGACTTGAGACCTGAGACCTAAGACATGAGACATGAGACATTAGACATGAGACATGAGACCTAAGACATGAGACATGAGACCTGAGACATGAGACATGAGACCTGAGACATGAGACATGAAACATGAGCCATGAGACATGAGACATGAGCCATGAGACATGAGACATGAGACCTGAGACATGAGATATGAGACCTGAAACCTGAGACATGAGACATGTGACATGAGACCTGAGACCTGAGACATGAGACCTGAGACATTAGACATGAGACCTGAGACCTGAGACATGGAACATGAGACCTGAGACATGAGACCTGAAACATGAGACCTGAGACATGAGACCTGAGATATGAGACCTAAGACCTGAGACATGGAACATGAGACCTGAGACATGAGACATGAGACGATCTGAATTCCACACTGTCAAATAAGCCTCACTATATTCTACTATTCTATTAATCTAATTGATTTTGTTTTTTATCTTAAAAATAAACTATCATTGTACGTAAATTTTTAAATAATCATGATTCTTACGCGTTTTTTTAGTAACGTGCTTTTTTGCGCGAATTTTTTAATTAAAATGGATTTTTTACGTGGATTTTCGAATTTCGGGGTTTTTTTACGTGGATTTTTGAATTAACGAGGTTTTTTTTTACGCGGATTTTCGAATTAACGCGGTTTTTTTTTACGCGGATTTTCGAATTAACGCGGTTTTTTTTACGCGGATTTATGAATTAACGCGGTTTTTTTTACGCGGTTTTTTTTACGCGGGACGAAATACCGCGTAAAAAAAACCTCAGTGTATACAGATTTTTCTGTAAGTATACAGATTCTTCGGAAATTTTAAAACATAGAATCTGTACATACAGATTACAGATAATTGGAAATTTATACTTAACTTCAATTTAAAAAAACGGGTTTTTTACCGTTTATTGGAAAAAAAATATAGGTTTTGAGGAAAAGTTTTGATTGTGGAAAGAAATCACAGAAAGTCGAGACGGATATTTCTTTAAATATATATTTTTCACACTCTTAGTTATTAGATTACTGTGGTAAGCTTCGGAATGGAAGTGGACGAATAGTGTCATCGGTTTTAACAAGAAAATTGTAATAACGAATGTTCGCCAAGAAGTAGTACTATTAAAAAAAAGAAGAAAATTAAAAATGACAAAGATTTAGTGATGTACCTATCGGGTATTTAAAAAGTCGTGTTGAATTTCTGTTTTTGAACAAGTGAATTCGTTTTATCATTCCTTTTTCAAAGATGTTTTTGCCAAAAATTTGAAGTTATTAAAAATGACGTGAAGCTCTGCTAGTTTAAAAAAAGTTATCTTAAATGCATTAAATGTTTCTAACAGCAAAATCTGGATCTTCAATGCTCATGAAAACGTTCCAATCTATGTACTTTATTGAGAATAGCTTGGAGTGCATTTTGGTCAAAATTTCTGTAGTACCGGAACCAATATCCGTCTGTATGAACAGTTTTAGGGAAAGATATTGATGAGAAAATTAAGTCATGGTGTGAAACACCCGGTAATGAAATTTGGCAAAATGGGATTACAACATCGGGAGAATCGGATAAGAGCAGACCAAGTAAGGAATTTCCGGTATTATGGAAAAAAAAATTGGTTCTTCATTAATGTAGGAAAAGTTAGTGCTGTGCATGAAATCCGTAAAGTTCAGGATTCTTCCATGTTGTTTTAAAAGGTCAGTATTAAAATCACCGAAGAAGAAAGCGCTATTACAAGTATCAGCAAATTGTTGTGCATGAGCTAGAAGCAAATCAGAGCAATATTTTCTGGATGGTTGTAGTAAAGGCCAAATAATAGTTTTCGATCATTTATGAAAAATTCAGTGAGTATAATCTCAGTGAAATTTGCTTCATTATTATCGGATTTCAAAAAAAATTCTACACTTGAGGTCGTTTCTTAAATAAAGGCAGACACTACCCTCTATCGTTATTACAGCATCACTAACTGTTTCACTAAGCCATGTCTCAGTCATGAAAATTATGTCTAGTTTGGTGTTTATGAATATATTTTGAAGTTCAATGAATTTGGAAAATTGGCTAGCGCAAAGGCTCTGGACAATAATGTGGCTAACATTCAGCATATCGTTACATAGAACGCTGTTAATAACGTTCAGGCGTTCATCGCAAATCAAATAAAGTTAAATATAAAAACCCGATTTAATACACTTAACAGTGGATTGGAGGCTTTCTTACAGAGGGTAAATTATCTGTGAAAACATATGACACAACAATGGATTTCTCATTTCTGAATTATATATGATTAATCTATAAAAAGATTATGATTAAAGAAAATCGAAAGCGAAAAATTACTAAACTCAATATAAAAAAAAAGATAGCCAGTACGTTTTTTGATGGATAAGCGAACTGATATTCAAGGAGTTCATTTACTATAAAAATATTTCAAACTGTTTATGTTTGAGAGCCACATTTCTCGACGCTCACTAGTGGTCAAGGGGTAAGCCTCCTTAGCTCTCATGATAGATGGCGTGGGATCGATTCTCGGCTGTTTGATGGACTTTTTGTCAAATTTTCGATCGCATCCGTAATTAATTTAGCGATTGCTGGCTACTGCTGCTGAGCATATGGCTACCTTTTTTGAAGCCGACATAAGCATGATATTTACTTTGGAATAAAAATTTTTTAAACAATTTTGTATTTTTTTAAGATCCAATTTTTTTATACTAAATTCATCAAAATCGTAAAACCTAGAATAGGAGTTAATGTGGTAAGAACGTTTCAATGGAACATACAAATCCACGGACATCTTCGTAGATCGTCGAGCTGAGTCGATTGGTATGTATAAAGTGGGGTCTTGGACCCTTAATTAATGATATCCCCAACAGACCGTTCGCTATGCCTTTTTGTAAGAAAGCTAAAAACGTTTGGAATCGTTACAGTATTTTTTCTTCTTCATATTTTGTTTTATGCGACGTAATGAAACCTTACGCGAGATATATTAAATCATCTTATTTGTATTATTTTCAATAAAACTGGAAAACAACATGAAAAATTAAAAAAAAAAAAAAGTCAAGTGGAGAGCGAATTATGTGACGAATTTCTTACCGAGGAAGAAGGTCGAGATACTTAAAATTCCAGCACAGACAGCAAAAAGAATTCAAACAAACATACGAATTTTATCAGAATTTCACCGGCGAAGCTTGAAAAATCGGTTTGTTTGAGCTTGTAGTAACTGCTTTGGAAATAATCCTGTGGAGATTCGTCTCATCGAAGCAATCGATGAGATGAAAACAACACACGCATGCTGGTGCTATTAGAAATAAACAATTAGGAAATGTTATCATAGATATGGTTTTAATATAAATAGGACTGAATGTATTGAAATAAAGTATTCCAGTATTGACATTCAAACAGTGCGTTTCTCTCTTTTCCACTCCGAAAGTGCTCCCTGTCTAACAGGTTATGGGCCCAGCACTAGTGGAAAGGAGGAATGGAATCATCAATGGAAGTAGTAAGTTGAACCAGCCAAGAAACCAATGGGAGGACGAGCCAGCGCCGGGAATTCCAAGGAACGTCGTCGAGCCAGAACCGTGTGAGGTTGTCGGACCAGAAGCCTGGTAGGTCGTCGGACCGGGAAGCCAGGAGACACGGGAGGGAGGTCGTCGGGCGGTGCTTTAGAGGGTAGTTGGTCCAGAGCCATTGAGAGCGCACTAGAATCACTGGTGGTTCGTCGTGCCGGGAGCCATGGAAAGAATGGCGGGCCGGTGCCGTGGTAGGTGGTCAAGTTATAGGCCAGGTGGTGGTCGTCGGACCAGGAACCTCTGGTGGACTTGCAAGCCGAGAACTACGGAAGGTCGTCAAGCAGGTTCCGTGGAAGGGCCTCAGCCCTCAGGAGGAGCGTCGAGGCGGAGAGCTTCGATTCGCTGCGAAGGGCCGTGAGAGCCGTGAAAAACGGCATCGGTGGCAGAAGGGTGTCGGGCCAGACGGAAGTTTGTCTTCAAGCGATTCGAAGGAAGGTTGTCATCGAGTGGGCCGAAGGATGGTCGTCGAGCGAAACCCGGAGAGGGGCGTTGAGCTGAAGGGGATTAATATGGTCCGGCGCGGTGCATTGCTGAGCGGCGTGTGTTGAGGAGGAGTGTTGAGATTCGTCTCATCGAAGCAATCGATGAGATGAATAACAACACACGCATGCTGGTGTTATTAGAAATAAACAATTAGGAAATATTACCTTAGATATGGTTTTAGTATAAATAGGACTGAATGTATTGAAATAAAGTATTCCAGTATTGACATTCAAACTTTGCGTTTCTCTCCTTTCCACTCCGAAAGTGCTCCCTGTCTAACAAATCCCCATTTACCGCAGCTCCCTCCCTCCCACCAAGGAAGGTTGCCGAAAAAAATACTGTGTTTTTGAGAAAAATAATTCTGATTTTCTGTGATTTTACCCAAAAATTCTGTGATGGATTTCTGTGATGAATTTCATAGAAAATTCATGATAAATTGGGTCTTTTTCACATTTTAGTTGGGTAAAACCAATTACCATTACTAATCTTATCATACTTTTGTAATTCAAAGTAGGAAATCTAAATTTCGATACTGTCAAAAAATATTATAATTTCGGAAATTCAACAAAATTTAAAAATCCTGTGAAATCTGTGAAAATTTCAAAATTCTGTGTTCTGTGACACAGATTCTGTGATGAAAATTCGTTAAAAATTCTGTGAAATTACAGATTTTCCTGTGATTTCGGCAACCTTGCCTCCCACTCAAAAAATCGATACTCATCCGTATTTCTCGATTCCGGATCCCTCGATTTCACTCTTGAAAATGGAATTTGATGATGTTGCGGCTTGAAGAATGATTTTGCTGCATCTATTCGTTCTGATCCGGTGGCCATCATTAGAAATTCCGCTATTCAGTGGAAAGCCTTCGATGATTCCCTACTTGAAACTTTTCCAGATGCTCCTGTTTTCCGCAAAATCAGGGGGCAATCCAAATGAAAGAACAAATTCTTCTCCAAAACTTGATCCTATTAAACTTCCATAATTTTCCAGCTTCGAAGAACGCGTCTTTCACTCACAAGCACAGCCTACCGAGTCCCTGACTAATGTGGATTTAAAGCTATTGTAGATGAACTAAGGATTGTATTTAGAAAGGCTAAATTTAAGATACATTTTACAATAGATTGTTTTTCGTTAAAAGTCCCGTTGTTAAGAGAAAAACGCATTTCTTGGCGAAAACTAAAAATGTTGTATACGTCACTTCATCATAACACGGCAGTTTGGTCCACAATGGCCGATTTCGAAATTTTTAAACTCCTGAAACATCCAACCATGGTAGTTTGTCCGACTACAACGACGTCCAAGCACCTTCGATGCGGGCCTTGCTGCTTGATCCTACTTATGCGCTTAAGAATGGCCAAACAAATGCTAAGTCAAGCACGTAATATGGGTATTGTGCTTGGGACGGTTGACATATCAACTGATAGCGGACGATATGATGGAGAACGAGCCAGCAAGCAGCAATAATAACAGTATACACAGCATGCATGCTACATCCCGTTTTGATTGTCCTTTAGCCTAAATCTATGCAACCGGTTCGTTTGGTGCGTGTTGGTTTGCCCCTTATGCTCAATCCTTTCCAAGCTAGATAAATCCTCCTTTTTTGTACCCATCCGCGCTCCAAGCAGCACCTAAACATCATTGACCGATAAATTCCAGTCAAATCAAAGATTTATGAGACGTAAGAAATTGAAAACAGCAAAAAATTAGAACAATTTTATCCTACAGCTTAGCGTTCCGAGCTTTATGGAAGGTTTGAATATAAATCGCCATTCGAAACACTGATCAATATTGGCAATCGAGTGGCCGGAGTGTCCGTTTTTCCCGGGCAGGCCAAGCCTTAGTGTCCACACTTTTCATCAGCCAGCAGCATACCGAAAGGATCCTTGAAAAATTCAATCAACAACAGCGCTCGGGTATCTGCTATCCAGAATGTTTTTTTTTTTCGCCCTCTGCTGTATAAGGATGTGTCAACCAGGACCATCGTAGAAAGGATAACGGAAAGCGATGGCAAACGTTCATCCCATCCGAATCTCCCAATTTCACGCATGGATGGTAATCTTACCGACGACGACCACGTGCCCGGGAAAAAGGGGAAAATTGATTTTTCCTTCTCTTGGGAGATTGGCTACTGGTAATTTATGGAATTTATTGTCAAAAAAGTATCATTTTTATGGTGTCAATTATTGCGATCAGAAAGCTAGTAAATTGTTTAAAGTATGAATTTTATTAATCAATAAAATCTTAACTTTAGAATTAAAATTTTGCAAATTGTCATTTTTGTCATTTTTGTCATTTTTGTCATTTTTATCATTTTTGTCATTTTTGTCATTTTTGTCATTTTTGTCATTTTTGTCATTTTTGTAATTTTTGTCATTTTTGTCATTTTTGTCATTTTTGTCATTTTTGTCATTTTTGTCATTTTTGTCATTTTTGTCATTTTTGTCATTTTTGTCATTTTTGTCATTTTTGTCATTTTTGTCATTTTTGTCATTTTTGTCATTTTTGTCATTTTTGTCATTTTTGTCATTTTTGTCATTTTTGTCATTTTTGTCATTTTTGTCATTTTTGTCATTTTTGTAATTTTTGTAATTTTTGTAATTTTTGTAATTTTTGTAATTTTTGTAATTTTTGTCATTTTTGTCATTTTAGTAATTTTTGTAATTTTTGTAATTTTTGTCACTTTTGTCATTTTTGTCATTTTTGTCATTTTTGTCATTTTTGTCATTTTTGTCATTTTTGTCATTTTTGTCATTTTTGTAATTTTTGTAATTTTTGTAATTTTTGTAATTTTTGTAATTTTTGTAATTTTTGTAATTTTTGTCATTTTTGTCATTTTTGTCATTTTTGTCATTTTTGTCATTTTTGTCATTTTTGTCATTTTTGTCATTTTTGTCATTTTTGTCATTTTTGTCATTTTTGTCATTTTTGTCATTTTTGTCATTTTTGTCATTTTTGTCATTTTTGTCATTTTTGTCATTTTTGTCATTTTTGTCATTTTTGTCATTTTTGTCATTTTTGTCATTTTTGTTATTTTTGTCATTTTTGTCATTTTTGTCATTTTTGTCATTTTTGTCATTTTTGTCATTTTGTCATTTTTGTCATTTTTGTCATTTTTGTCATTTTTGTCATTTTTGTCATTTTTGTCATTTTTGTCATTTTTGTCATTTTTGTCATTTTTGTCATTTTTGTCATTTTTGTCATTTTTGTCATTTTTGTCATTTTTGTCATTTGTCTTTTGTCATTTTTGTCATTTTTGTCATTTTTGTCATTTTTGTCATTTTTGTCATTTTTGTCATTTTTGTCATTTTTGTCATTTTTGTCATTTTTGTCATTTTTGTCATTTTTGTCATTTTTGTCATTTTTGTCATTTTTGTCATTTTTGTCATTTTTGTCATTTTTGTCATTTTTGTCATTTTTGTCATTTTTGTCATTTTTGTCATTTTTGTCATTTTTGTCATTTTTGTCATTTTTGTCATTTTTGTCATTTTGTCATTTTTGTCATTTTTGTTACTTTTTGTCATTTTTGTTATTTTTGTCATTTTTGTCATTTTTGTCATTTTTGTCATTTTTGTCATTTTTGTCATTTTTGTCATTTTTGTCATTTTTGTCATTTTTGTCATTTTTGTCATTTTTGTCATTTTTGTCATTTTTGTCATTTTTGTCATTTTTGTCATTTTTGTCATTTTTGTCATTTTTGTCATTTTGTCATTTTTGTCATTTTTGTCATTTTTGTCATTTTTGTCATTTTTGTCATTTTTGTCATTTTTGTCATTTTTGTCATTTTTGTCATTTTTGTCATTTTTGTCATTTTTGTCATTTTTGTCATTTTTGTCATTTTTGTCATTTTTGTCATTTTTGTCATTTTTGTCATTTTTGTCATTTTTGTCATTTTTTGTCATTTTTGTCATTTTTGTCATTTTGTCATTTTTGTCAGTTTTGTCATTTTTGTCATTTTTGTCATTTTTGTCATTTTTGTCATTTTTGTCATTTTTGTCATTTTGTCATTTTTGTCATTTTTGTCATTTTGTCATTTTTGTCATTTTTGTCATTTTTGTCATTTTTGTCATTTTTGTCATTTTGTCATTTTTGTCATTTTTGTCATTTTTGTCATTTTTGTCATTTTTGTCATTTTTGTCATTTTTGTCATTTTTGTCATTTTTGTCATTTTTGTCATTTTTGTCATTTTTGTCATTTTTGTCATTTTTGTCATTTTTGTCATTTTTGTCATTTTTGTCATTTTTGTCATTTTTGTCATTTTTGTCATTTTTGTCATTTTTGTCATTTTTGTCATTTTTGTCATTTTTGTCATTTTTGTCATTTTGTCATTTTTGTCATTTTTGTCATTTTTGTCATTTTTGTCATTTTTGTCATTTTTGTCATTTTTGTCATTTTTGTCATTTTTGTCATTTTTGTCATTTGTGATTAATTTTACTAAGCAAATCTCTTACATGGTCCGTTTTCGAAATTCGATGATGAAATTTTTCGCTTGCACCCAATTCTACCCAAATTTTTAAAATTGCAATAAATTTAACTCAAATCAAATCAGTTATGTTTCTAAAATTGGACTGACGTTTGCCAGAATTTGAATATCAAGATTGCACAATGTGGGGAAGTAACTATAAAAGCAAGATAGACCCTTAACTGGTCCCCGGAATGCCCAATTAATATTATTCCTCCCGAAACCAGGACGCAGATAAATCTATCCCCAATATGCAAAATTCAATGGTTTTACATTTACATATAGGGAATCCCTTCAAAAGGACTGCTCGTCCAATGAATTGTTGTGTGCATCCTTCTATGTTGGTGGACTAACACATGCACGCATCCACACACACTCACATACATTCATTCTAACAAAATGTAACCAAAACGAATCTCGAAACGAATAAATTTTAATTTAATGTTGTCCTCCAGTGTGCAGAGATTTACAACTTGTTACCAGTGCCGATTCTCTAGTTTTAAGCATTTTGGTAGGTTAGGCGATTGGGGTTACTATATTGTCAGGTTATTTGGCTTTATTCATGGAAAAATTCGTAGATAAGCCTTTGTGATCACACTCGAGGACTTCTTGTATGAATCCCATCATTTTTTTTTATAAACCGAGACACAACGAATCAAGCTACTAAAAATGGCAACCCTATCGGAGGATGAACGATGATATTCTCGGGCGGCCACCCGCCCCAAAATGTCCTGCGGAGTTCAGCCCCCGGAAGGTAGAATGGGTTGGATTGGAAGTGTGTAGAGGGCGGAAGCTAAATCTTTTCCGATTATGATATGGAGATTAGAATGTTGATGCAAAATATTGCCTTTTGTTTCAATTTCGGACCCGGTCACACTTATCACGGCCCTGTGATAGGTTAATTAATTAGTTACTCCACGCAAGAGAGATTTAGGGTATGTGTGAGAGCCCCCCTGACCTGGAGGGGTAGTTGCTTGCAATGTTGCAATAGTGAATCTGGAATGTTACATACACACGTTCCGGGGAGGAAATCCCATTGCGTGATGCAGTTGGGGAGCGGGTTTTTCCACCACCAGATCGAATTTATATGCAAATTTGTGAGGCAGCAGTTTGTTCTGGCTAAGTGGATAAATATACAGGACTGCATGGGTTGGAGATTAAGACAGCCAATTTCTTCGTCCAGTGCCTACACGTTATGTCACCTTTCTCTGGCAGAAGTTCAACAGAACTAGGATAAACATTGTACTTTCATTTGTAACTTTCATCATTTTTGTCAGTTTTGCTAATAAGGTTTTGTTTGTTTTTTTTTTGTATGTTTGTCTTTATTATATTCTTTTATCAATTAATAGCTGACCCGATGGGCTTTGCTACACCTTCAAAAAATAATAAAATTTTGGAAAATTAATAAAAATTTTAATTTTTTTTTTTGTACACCATTTTAAACTACACTTTAACATGCAATCTCTTTAAAATGAATGCTACAATTGAGTTTAAAGTTGCTATACGAAAGGTTCTCGAACAATCATAGAAGCATTCCTCGTATCCAAAAACACCTTCATGGCAAATTTACTTTCAATTTCTTGATTAGTTTTGAGCCTCACACCCCAATTTTGTTAATGATTAG